>NC_068286.1:24602459-24677039 GCF_025860055.1 Xyrauchen texanus | reverse complement strand
GTGTTTATGTAAATGTACACACAAAAGATGATCAAAAATTGTAAAAATCCCATTGATTTACAATGGTTGAGCAAAAGTGCCCCCTCTACTGGATATATACGGTCCACATGTAAAATCCCATTCACTTACATTGGCTGAGCAAAGAGGCTCCCTCTACTGGAGTAACTCTGTCTACCACATGCAGCTCTCCTGGAGCAATCTCTCTAATTAAGCATTTCGGTCTCCTAGTGGGTGGAGCTCCAGACTTAGAAGCAAGAGGACATTTTGCTTAGGTCTGCACGAAGGTATGTCAATTGTGTGTTTAATGCTTTCCAGTTTGAACATTCAAGCGATTTTACACTATTCAACACAACAAAGGCAAAACAACTCAAATAAATGTTTTCGAGCAGTTTGTGTGACACAGCGAGCGAGCCGCGTCGCGTCTAACGTTCGCACGCTGATGAGAGTTCGCTTTCCCTTCTTGCGTTTGAACGGACAATTTCATACACCAAAATACATGATATATTGGGGTGTCTGCTATATCTCAAGTGAACAAACAGTTGATAAAGAAATCGGGTATCAATATATTGAATTATGAATTATTGCAGTGAACAACACGGATGCCGCTGTGGTGTCCTGTTAGATTTTTCTCTCTCGAAACGGCGTTAACAGCTTAAACAAAATACTGCGTTATTTTTGCACATACAGATACATTTAATACATCGTCACAAAATATGAAAGTGGCTCTTTTTACAATACACTTACAATAACAACGAAACCTTGTGCTTTTGTAAAATAAAGCCGTCTCTGTCTTCGTTTTTATGACGTGTTTCAGAAAAATAATCGCTAACCGCGAGGCGAGATCATTTTTGCTCGCATCTTCACGAAGGTTTGTCGGTTGTATACAATGTTTGCCTGTTTGAACATTCAAGCGATTTTACACTATTCAACTCAACAAATGTCAAAACAACTCAAATACATGTTTGCGAGCTGTTTGTGTGACACAGCAAGCCGCGTCGCGCCTAACGCTCGCACTCCGATGAGATTTCGCTTTCGCTCCTGCTTGCGTCTGAACAGACAATTTCATACAACAAACTGTCAAAATATATGATATATTGAGGAGTCTGTTATGTCTCAAGTAAACAAACAGTTGAGAAAGAAATCTGGAATAATTATATTTTATTCTGGCATTATTCCAGATGAAGTCCTGCTATATTTTTCTCTCGAAACAGCGGAAACAACTTAAATAAAATACTGCGTTATTTTTGCCCATACAGAAACATGCGAGACATCATTACGAACTATGAAATGTGTACTTTTATTTGTGTACATTCACAATAACAACAAAACCTTGTGCTTTTGTAAAATAAAGACAATAAACAGGGTGCTCATCTGTCTTCGCGATAATCTTTCTGAAACACGTCACAAAATTCACGCAGTCTGTATTTTATCACCTCACACCCATAATCTCTGAAATGAATACAGATGCAACAAGCACGCACAGAAGGTAAATAATGATACTTCACAGATTAAACTGAACTGTACCTTAAATACCGTAGCTGCAATTGACTTGAAATTTGGTACACATGTGTAGAATGGAAGTCTTTGAAAACGTTACTTAGGAAAAATGAATACGATACAAAATGGCTGAAAGGGGTGTGTTTATGTAAATGTCTAAATTTTAACAATATATACGTGTCAATAAATCAAATGTAATTTTGACTGATGGTTTTTCAAACCTAACATGCTTCAAGATGACATCACTCTGAAGTACTGCGCAAAGAATGGACAACATTCGCCCCCTAGGGGGCGCTACAGGCCACGCTAAAATTTCCATTTTCTGGTCAAAAATGTTCTAATTTGGTACATTGATACTACAGGCCAACAGGAATCCACAAACCAAGAATGACCGACATTTGCCCCTAGGTGGCGCTACAGGCCAAGCCGAAATTCCCGTTTTCTGGTCAAAAATGTTCTAATTTGGTACATTGATACTACATACCAACAGGAACCCACAAACTAAGAATGGCCAACATTCGCCCCTAGGGGGCACTACAGGTAATTCCTAAAATTCCCATTTTCTGGTAAAAAAAATTCTAATTTTGTACATTGATACTACAGGCCAACAGGAACCCACAAACCAAGAATGGCCCACATTCGCCCATAGGTGGCGCTACAGGCCACGCCCCAAAACAATATTTTCAAAGTGATACCATTTCCACGCCATTTGTCCAGTTCTTCTGAAACTTGGTGTACATGCCTCATTTCTCATTGGGAACAAAAAAGCCTCAAGGATCCATAAGGTCCGGTATGATGGATTTTCCTGTACACTGAAAATATTTAGTTTAGGATTCAGACAGAAATACATGTTTTTTGGATTCATCCATTGAGAGGGTTTAACCCCAACCCTCTACTGATCAATTTTAAATGATTTGCCATTTTGAGGAATCCGCATTGCTGCTTGCAGCTATATTTATTATTATTCTTCTCCTTGAGCCCAAATAGCTCAAAAAGTCACTGGTCAAAAATTTTCTAAATTGGCACATTGATACTCCATGCCAATGGGTACCCCCAAACCAAGAATGGTCAACATTCGCCCATAGGTGGCGCTACAGGCCACGCCCAAAAAAAATATTTTCAAAGTGATACCATTTCCATGCCATTTGTCCAAATCTTCTGAAACTTGGTGTACATGCCTCATTTCTCATGGGGAACAAAAAAGCCTCAAGAACCCATAACTTCCGCCATTATGGATTTTCCCGTACGGTGAAAATTTGCGAAAACCTACAAAACTCTTCTTCTCCTGAACCGTAGCTGCAATTGACTTGAAATTTGGTACACATGTGTAGAATGGAAGTCTTTGAAAACTTTACTTAGGAAAAATGAATACGATACAAAATGGCTGAAAGGGGTGTGTTTATGTAAATGTCCAAATTTTAACAATATATACTTGTCAATAAATCAAATGTAATTTTGACTGATGGTTTTTCAAACCTAACATGCTTCAAGATGACATAACTCTGAAGTACTGCGCAAAGAATGGCCAACATTCGCCCCTAGGGGGTGCTACAGGCCATGCCGAAATTCCCATTTTCTGGTCTAAAATGTTCTAATTTGGTACAATGGTACTACAGGCCAACAGGAACCCACAAACCATGAATGGCCGACATTCGCCACTAGGGGGTGCTAAAGGCCACGCCAAAATTCCCGTTTTCTGGTCAAAAATTTTCTAATTTGGTACATTGATACTACAGGCCAACAGGAACCCACAAACCAAGAATGGCCAACATTCACCCCTAGGGGGCGCTACAGGCCATGCCGAAATTCCCATTTTCTGGTCAAACATTTTCTAATTTGGTACACTGATACTACATGCCAACAGGAACCCACAAACCAAGAATGGCCAACATTCACCCCTAGGGGCCGCTACAGGTAATTCCAAAAAGTCCCATTTTCTCTTCAAATATTTTCTAATTTTGTACATTGATTCTACAGGCCGACAGAAACCCACAAACCAAGAATGGCCCACATTCGCCCATAGGTGGCGCTACAGGCCACGCTCCAAAACAATATATTCAAAGTGATACCATTTTCACGCCATTTAACCAATTCTTCTGAAATTTGGTGTACATGCCTCATTTCTCATTGGGAACAAAAAAGCCTAAAGGATCCATAAGGTCCGGTATGATGGATTTTCCTGTACACTGAAAATGTTTCGTTTAGGATTCAGACAGAAATACGTGTTTTTTGGATTCATCCATTGAGAGGGTTTAACCCCAACCCTCTACTGATCAATTTTAAATGATTTGCCATTTTGAGGAGGAATCCGCATTGCTGCTTGCAGCTATATTTTAAATTGTAACTGTAGTTGAATATTTTTTTTAATAATATTTTGTATTTTATATGTGTATTCCCAGTAGTATTCTGTTAGTCCCAACCCTGCATGGAAGAAAGAAATGAATACTGGTTTGGAGCAACATTAACAATTTTATTTTTTTTAATTAACTATTCCTTTAACCAGTAATATTATAGTCTGCATTTCAAGATCCAATTAAAATCCTGATGGATAAAATCAAGCCATGAAAAGAATTTCTTGCTAAATACACTGTCTGACTTAAAAATATTTTACATTACATAATTTATATCCATGGCAAAAGCCATTTTATGTTGTTTTAAAGTGTTGGAAATCTTTTTAGATTGTGAATCAATTTAAACAATAAAATGAAATGTATTCTTGTGCAAATGGACCCATTGAATTGAATGTAACAATGTACATAAAAAAGGTTTAATGTACGATTTACACAGAAATGTGTTCTCGTTTTTCGTGAGTATGTGTGTTGTCTTAAAGCTATAGTTCAACCAAAAATGAAAAATAATTGAGTCACCCTCATGCCATCCCAGATGTCTGCTGAACACAAATTAAGATATTTGAAGAATATTATAACTCTGTAGATCCACACAAACAAGTGAATCGGTACCAAAAGTTTGACGCTCCAAAATGCACATTAAGGCAGCAGAGAAGTAATCCATAGGACATCAGTTGTTAAATCATTCATTTGGAAGCAATATGATAGGTGTGGTTGAGAAACAGATAAATATTTAAGTATTTTTTTACCATAAAGTCTCCTCCCTGCCCAGTAGGTGGAGATATACATGAAGAGTATAAATTGACAAACACAAAAGAAGAATGTGATCATAGAGATTGATAGGAAAAGAGGAGTTACATTTTAATCTGTTCCACCCTTACTTATATCGCTTCAGAAGACATGGATTTTTATGTATGTATTACTTTTATGCAGCCTTTATGTGCTTTTGGAACTTGCACTGAATACAGAGCTGATATATGCTTCTAAAAATCTTAGTTTTTGTTCAGCAGAAGAAGAAAGTCATAGACATCTGGTATGGCTTTAGGGTGAGAAAATAATGAGAGAATTTTCCTTTTGGGGTGAACTATTCCTTTAAGTTTTTTCACAAGACAAAACAAGAGGACACTCATCATGCAGTGCCATAAAGAATCAGACAATTTTCCCATTTCACTTGGTCTTGATTAGTGTAGTGCTATGAGTTCAAGTGTATACTTTGGCTATGGTTTGTCCTCATCAAATCTGAAAAGCTTTTCAAAGGGGCACCTGTGGCCATATATGTGCTTTCAGATGACTCTGCAATGTTTAGTATAATAAGACTTTCCATAGGGTAACTCATAATAATCTTATGTGTCACTGCCACTGAGCTTGTTCCCTTTTGAAAAAGTCTTAAAAGCACATTAGAGGAGTCTAAGAGCCGGAGGGGGAACTCCGTTCTGTTCTCTGTTTTATGTAAGCAGACACAAAGGGATTCAGGATTAGGAGAAATGCCCTTGTTTTTCAAAGAGATGAAGGGGTGCGTCTGGGCTATAAACATTGTCTGATTATTTCGCTGTCTGCTTTCAACATTAAAAAGTATATACTGTAGCACGGACAAGAGATTGTGTGGCTTAGAAAGGCTTTCTAATATGGATATTGATCAAACTCTTTAATAATTTCTCAAAGGTAATCAGGCTGGAGAGTTGTAGATTGTTATGCTTATTTTCTCCAAATGAATGAAATGAACCTTACACATGGCGACAAATTGTTAAAGGTATCTCTTAAAGGTAGATGTCTTGATTGTTTGTGGAATATGTCAATCAGAGGCGACTAATAAGAAGTCAAAGGGTACCCAAGGTATGATCCAGCGTAGTCAGGAGACGGGAATGGCAGTGGAATTGCAGAGGAATATGAGCCGTCAACCCAGCCGAGAATCCAACAATGGCAGCATGAAAAGCTACAACTTAGAGGGCAGGTTAGTTTTCTTGTACTTTATGGGATAATTACATTTTCCATACTTTTATATTTACACAGCACTTTTAATAATGCATTTCCCCATGAAAATATAGCACATGCACACACACTTCTCCAAACATCTGTTGAGCATTCTCTCAAACAACATGTAAACATTTATTCTTGTTATCATTTCATGCCAGATGCCAGTTCTTGTACTGTTAGATATCTGTCCTAAAGCAGGGGGCAGTCATTTCCTGTTCCTGAATTTACAGTGATTCAACATATTTTTTTTCCATTCCATAATTTCCCATTTTTTGCCAGGATCATTATTTTCTAGAAAGATCAGCCTCTTTAAGTGCTCTCCTGACAACCGTCAGTCAGGCGTTACCATTATGGATAAACATGTCTCGAAATTACTGCCCAGTTTGTGGTATTGACATGCCAGTGTAAAAGCCCATATACTGTACTTTTTTTTTTTTATTGACACTAAAACAAGACTGGTGAATAAGCACTGTGCATGAGAGCATGAGCTTATGGTTTAGGCTGAATTAAAGGGAAAGTTTAAAAAAAAAATTATTCTGTCTGTATTTACCTCCCTTATGTTGCTTTAAACCCATTTGGTGGAACACAAAAACAGATGTTAGCTAATTTCCCCTTGACTTTCATTGTATGGAAAAAAAGAGCAGTGTATTCCATCAAATAAATTCATACATAAATGAAAGTATTTTTTTATTATTTTTATGCTTAGATTAATGTATACTGTTTGTAAAGTAGCCTCTTGACCTGTTTCATGTGATGTCACTGTATGACAGTGCCGCCATGTTTGTGACCAAAGTTCCATACATTTAATGAGAGGCATAGAGGTCTTCACGGGTCCACCCTAACCTGAGGATCGGATCCATATTTTATATGGTCAGCCGGGTCTGGTCCCGTTCTATTGCTGCAGGTCCCGGGTCTGTTTATGATTAAGTGTAATACCTGAGCTGATCTGAGAATACCCAGCTGTGATCAGACAGCACTAATGATGATGGTGCTGTGTGTGCATGTTGTAAATTGCAACATTGTAAAATTAGGATGATAAAGTGCCGGGGCCGGGAAATAAGATGAAAAATGACCGATGCCACAATGAGCTGAGTGACGTCAGAAGCAGAGCGGAGTTAAGGCACACAATAGCAAATTAGCAATGCTAACTTTAGCAGCGAGCAATGAACGAGCAATTGTTATTATAGTTCAAAAGGGCAAACAGTCGAAGTAATCTTATGCGAGATACAAAAAAACTGCAAAGCTGATTCTAAAGAAGTCACATTTGTCATCCGTCACCGTGACAGCAAGTGGACTTTTGAAGATTAAATAATGAGTGGATTAGCTCTGCTGTTTCAATCAGCAAGAGAGGATTCACAGAAAACATGGATGTATTTTACCAACTTTCTTGGTATCATGGCCAGGCACAGGGGAGAAGGCTAGTAACATTACAATTTTGTTTTCACAACTTGTAAATTAACGTGTTAATAGTGATCATCTGTGAAATCGGTGTCGATCGGGTCCCAGCTTTCAAATAATAGATGGGTCTGGTTCAGGTCCGGGATTTCTCAGTTCTGCATGGGTAGGGTTCCAAGCTTTCAAATAATAGACGGGTCCAGATCGGGTCCAGGTGGTATATTTCCGGGTCTCTTTGGGTTGGGGCACAAATTTTTGTATCAATGAAGACCTCTAGTGCTGCACTGTGGGATGCGACAAAAGTCAGCTTCAGGAGTTAAAAGCAGCTTGAATGATCATAAAGACAGGATTATCATAGACATTTTGTAATTTTGTGACCAAGGCAGACCTCAAATCAACACAAAACATTTGTAACTTCTGAATAAGAGATGTGTACGGTGATGTGCCTGCCACTCATTTGTCACTCATCAGACTCGACGGCGTACGAAGATGAATCGTAGATCAAATATATTAAAATATCTGCAAAAGTTAAATTTGTGCTGTCCTCAGACCTGTTTGAACTTTTCTTGTTACTTATCATGGACCAATAGCAATTTTCTGTTTTTCTTGATATTGTTTCACGGGTGTTTTTCCATTCACCGCCATTGTTTCCTCCCGCTGATGGTCACAAATGTGGCGGTTGCGAAGGAAAAGTCACGTGACCGAAACAGGTCAATATAGAGTACTGTTCCAATTTCCAAAACTCACAGATTCCGTTACTAGTTTTTGTTGTGTTGATCTACTTATATTGATATGTCTTGGTCAGTCCAATCTTTCCAGCGGTTCGAGTTGAGACTCAGTTCAGTGACTTCCTGGATGGATTGGGCCCTGCTCAGCTAGTTGGTCGACAAACCCTAGCCACACCAGCAATTGGTAAGTTCTGTGTCTTTGTGTTTTTGAATTTTAGTTTTTTCCATATGTCCTCCTGTGCAGCATCCTATCCTTAGATAATGTCTAACCAGAGGCAATTTGATAAGATTCCAGAGACAAGCAATCTGTCTGTTCACACTGAACACTTGATACAGCACAATCTCAGCCATCAGAACATATTTTATTTTTAATGTCCTATAATGAGAAATTGGGTTTTGGTTTTTCTCCCAGAAGTATTTATTAAATGAATTTCATTTACACAGTGTTAATCTCATCAATGAAATTACTAATGAATAATTTTGTTGACTAACTTTTTTTTGTCAAAGATAACTAATATGAGAAGAAAAAGATGCATCGTGACAATGATATAATTATTTTCTTAAAGCAGACTGTTGATGAAAATATGACAAGAAAAAATAATACGGCAAGATATATAAACAGAAGAAGAAACATCTAGAGAAACATCTGTTTATAGAAAATATCAAATAACTATTCCTCTAATCCAATAATCCAGTATGAATTTCCCTGCTTGAGCTGAGTTGAACACGCTTAAATACAAAATGAACTGCTTTAAAACTGGTTAATACCCTTCTTAAGTATTCTATTTATACTACAACTTACACAGTCAATGAACAGGTGAACTTTAACTAAGTTATGCGCTAGTCATAATATGCGTAATTTGCGTTGTGAAATACATCACATGGGCCACTCAGGTCACATATGGAAAAAATGGCACGGTGGTAGATCCAGCCTCAAGGAGGGGGGAGTTGCTACAGCACGGCGACCGGAGGGCAGCTTGAATTGCCTAAGGGAGACGCGGGAGTCTAACTTCATGCCGAGAAAAGAGATGCTCTGAACCGGGGCGAGCTTGCTCTTTTCCCAGCCCCAAACGGCTGAGGTGCTCTGTGAGTTCATAGTAACTCTCGGGAGTGGGCCAGAATGAGCCAGTCGTCGAGGTAATTGAGAATATGGATGCTGGCTTCTCGAAGCGGGGCAGGGCTGCCTCTGTGACTTTCGTGAACACGCAAGGGGACAGAGAGATTCCGAAGGGGAGGACTTTGTACTGATATGCCTGGCCGTCGAACGAGAACTGTAGGAAGGGTCGTGTCAAGGCAAAATTGAGACGTGAAAGAACGCGTCTTTCAGGTCTACCACTGCGAACCAATCTAGATGTCAGACGCATTTTGAACGGGAGTTTGTGTAAAGCCCGGTTGAAAACTCTCAAGTCCAAGATCCTTTCTTGGGTACGATGAAGTAAGGGCTGCAGAAACCCTTCTTCATGTCGGTTGGAGGGACAGGCTCTATCACGTCTTTGAGTAAGAGAGTAGCGATTTCCGCACACAGGGATTTGACAGGTTTGCCGTGTACTGCGTAAAAGCGAACGCCCAAGAAGTGGGGCGGAGGCCTGGCAAACTGAATTGCGTAACCGAGTCGAATGGTCCGGGCCAGCCAGCATGATGGGTTGGGAAGTGAAAGCCACGCATCGAAGCTCCGTGCTAGGAGCACCAAAGGGACATTTATTTTTGACGTACCCGGCGGGGCAGAGCAGTGGGGCAGAGCAGGTAGTACGGCGTCGGGAGGCGCGGACGCATCCCGAGGCTCTGGTGCTGAGAAAAGACTTGAAGTACTTACCTTGCTCCGCACACCCAGCAGGGGGCAGGTTTGTGACTGAGGAGGAGGTCCTGTAGCAGAGGACTCGTCAGTACCGGCCGGCCGGGGAACAGTCATGGGGCTGCGGGCGGTGGGTCCACGTCCAGCATGGCGGTGTGGCGGCAGAGTGCCGTGAGAATGGCATTTGCGGGCCAGGTGACACAGAGACAAAGGAAATAGCTCTTTTACTGAGAATGTGGGTACCGCAGCCCCGTGTAGGGGGACGGAGCGGTCTGCTTACCCGCTCTGGAGCTAATGTCTTGGTCCCTGGGTAGATCGTCTCAGGAGCGCCTGGAAGCCTTGCAGGTCCTCGAGGGGGTCCGTGAGATGGGGGGAGTCGACTTCCTGCGGGGTGCTCGACGCGTGGGCTGAGAGCTGGGCCCGGGTTGAGGCGGAGCAGGGCGTTTCTTCACCGCAGGAGGACGCCCTCGGCGAGCAGACGGGATATGGCCCATGGCGGCAGGTTTGCAAGATATGCGAAATGGCCTCCATCTGTTTCTTCACCGCGGAGAACTGCTGGGTAAAGTCCTCGACGGTTTCGCCGAAGAGGCCGAACTGGGAGACGGGCATTGAGGAAGCGCACTTTGTCGGTCTCCCGCATCTCGAACAAGTTCAGCCACAGATGACGTTCCTGGATCACGAGTGTGGCCATCGCCTGCCCGAGTGACTGCGCTGAGACCTTCGTGGTTCTGAGGGCGAGGTTGGTCACTGAGCGCAGTTCCTGCAGCATGTCGGGATCAGGGCTACCCCCCGTAGAGATCTTTCAGTACCTTGGCCTGGTGGACTTGCAGGAGGGCCATGGCATGCAGGGCGGAAGCGTTGTGTCCAGTGGTGCTGTAGGCTTTGGCCGTCAATGAAGACGTTGTCTTACAGGCCTTGGAGGAGAGTACAGGGCGACCCCGCCAGGTGGTAGGGTTTTCAGGACACAGGTGGAGCACAACAGCCCTGTCCACCTGGGGAATCGCCGTGTACCCGTGGGCTGTGCCGCCATCAAGGGTAGCGAGAGCGGATGAGCGAGTGGCTTTGTGACATGTGGAGAGGGGTGCCCTCCATGCAGACAACAGCTCATCATGCACTTCCGGGAAAAACGGGACTGGGGGGGCGCGGCTGGAGCAGTGCAGAGCCCCAGGAACCAGTCATCCAACCGAGATGGCTGTGTGGTGGTTCCAGTCCAGCCCTACACTGGCGGCGTCCCGGGCAAGCATATCGGACATCTGCGTGTCAGCCTCAGCCTGGGCGTGCTGCGTCAGCGTCAGACGCCGCGCTCTCCTATCTCCTATGCGCTCTCATGTTCCATGAGATCTTTGCGTGTGGTGTCCAAAGGTTGATTTTGAGGCAATTTGATCTCATTTTTATTGTCAATTTATCTAGCAAATAAAAAATCCCTGAAATAAACACATTTCTTTTGAGATAAAATACTTATTTATCATTTGCAGTTTTGTTTAAGGTCATTAAATACAAAAAAATAATTCAATAAATGTCCAATAAGTGAAAGGACAGTATTTGGGTTAAAAAGCCCCCCTGTTTTAGGGGCTAAAGGCCTCTATTAAAAACATGTTTTTTTTTGTTTATTTTTTTTTAAGTGGAGCGAATAGATTTGTAAGGAAAAAATTTCAAAGTGGGCTCACATTGACTCATCATAATAGAGATGAGTTTGTTTATAGAATAATTGAGATATAATAAAATGCCAAATTTACAGGAAATGGTTTACTTTTTTCTGAAGTAGTTACTTTGAAGGAAGCAGAATCATCTTAATTTGTTACTCAAAAAAGCATCTTGGTGTCTCAAAAATATTTGCATTAGTTAACTAACTGTGCCCTACAACTATTGCCCCAGTATCTAAATAATATCACTTTAAACCCCCTAGGGGCCTTTTACCCTAAGTGTGGGAGCCTTTTACATTTAAGTGTACCTTTTACATTTTTTAAAACTGCATTTTAATATAAACAACATTCCGCTAACATTTCTTTTCACACAAATAATGTTTCTCCATCAATATTCTAAAAAAAATTATATTTTTTTTCCTTGTGTTACGACCTCAAGATATTTGAAAAAGGATAGGTAACATACATAATCAAAAATAAGTGAACAAGGTCACTGCTGTGAACTAAATGTATTAATTCACTCAGGACAACGTATAAACAAAATCAAACGATGTACCAACCAAGGTATTTAACATGGAAAAATGACAATTATTAAGAGGTACAAAAATGTAATATATAGTAAGACAATAACAGATAAAGATGCTGCTTTGCTGGCTGGCTCAAGTCTGTCGTCTCTCTTTTCTCCTCCTCATTGCTGTCTTTTATCTGCTGATTTCAATCAGCTAACTCTCAACAGGTGCGTCAACCTAAGAGAAAAAGATAATGCACACTCAGAGATAGAGTAATGCCAGAGTAAACAAGGGAGGGGCAACAAAAAAGAAGAACATAAGACACAGACAAAACCACCTACCGGAACACTCCCCCACATAAGAAACTGGTTTCTGGGTAGAGTGCACGTAAAGCACATTTTATGTTTTACTAAAAATACATTTTGTGACCAGAAAAAAGCCCTGTTGCACTCTATGATGAAATATTTACAAATTTTAAGGACATTTCCGTCAGGACCGCTAAGAGGACGCCGGCGCCTTCAGCCGCCTTCGAAGCCTTCTGCTACGCCATCCGGCGCGCATCGCTATATCCTTTTACTGCAAGCGCTCGCCTCTGCGACGCTTTTTGATTGAGTAAAACAGTAATTTTTCAAGGCGTTGTTGCAAATGCCTTCAGCCTGCGCCTCGTGCAGAGGCCCTCTTCCTGACGGGGATCGTCACATCATTTGCACTCACTGCCTGGGACCTGACCACGCAGAAGCTGTTCTCACTTGAGGCGGATCCCGAATGTGACTCCCTGGGCCTCACCGAGCTGTGCGCTCGCTTTGCTGCCTTCGCTGCGAACGAGCCTGCTACCACCATGCTGCCGTCCCCTCTGTTCGAGCCGTGCAAGAAAAAGCGCCGCTCACGGAGGCCGCCAGAGCACGCGGACTTCAGTGACGTCACGCCGGGCCAGTCCCCACGTGCTTCACCACTACCCGAGAACTCCCCGCCGCCAGTCCATTTCAACGCAGGTGGACCAGCACCCCTCCAACAGAGCGGTGGGTCTCGTCTCATTCGGCGCGTCAGGGGACGATGGTGAAAAGGATGACAGCCTTTCCATTGATGCTGCATCCGACGACTGGCCGGGCTCGGCCTTCGGCCCCGCGCTGTCGACATTAGCGGACACGAGCACGGGCACCAGCATGGACTCAGAGATCGTCCGCATCCTGTCTAAAAGGGTAAGAGAGTTCACTGAATGCTTCACTGAAGCTCGGAAGGATTTGCAGGCTATGCATCACTTCCTGCCCAAGCGCTCCAGCTCGTCACAGAGCCGCCAGAGACCGCCTCAGCAGCAGCAGCGAGCCAGGGCGGCGCCTCCCGTCTCCATAACGTGTAAAACATTACCCAGTCCCCTTACAGGTGGCTGGAAATGTCTGTACAGCAGTCAATGGGCCAGTCACAGAACTCGCTCACCTGCAATCAAACGCCGTTTTAACGGCAACACACAGAAATCACATTTTCTGCCTGTGTCACTAAGGGGTCATGTGTCCACACTAAAGTGTGCATTCCCACATGTCAATACTGTCCAAACAGTGCCGAATACTTCCCCAGCTCAGCTGGACGCTCCATAAATGTAGATCGTGTGCCTATTGTCATGTATGCACCACTGCACACAAGCACTGTTCCCACAGTTATAAACACTTCCCCAGTAAAAGCGGGAAATACTATAAAAGTAGCGCGCGTGCCTGCTGCCATGCATGCACCCCTACACACAAACACTGTATGCATAGCCAAAAAAACCCCGCCGCGAGCGGAAGACTTTATGAAAGTGGCGCGCGTGCCTACTACAGTATATGCACCCCCACCCATAAGCGCTGCCCATACAGTTTCAAACAGTTCTCTGTCTCATGCCGCAAACATCACAGATGTGATGCGCGAGCCAAGAGACTCCCCGCTAAGAGCGGGAAGCTTTATGAATGTGGCGCGCGTGCCTATTACGATGTATGCACCCCCACCCGAAAACTCTGTCCATACAGTTTCAAGCATTTCTCCGACTCATGCTGCAAGCATTTCGGAGATAGCGCGCGTGCCTGTACTCTCACACGCACCCCTGCACTCGGCACTCAACACGGCTGCTCAGCGCGCACCTGCGCCTCTGAGAGCTGTAAACTCAGTGTTAGCACAAGGCAATTTGCCGGTGGGGCCCATACGTCACTGCGACACGCCCCCAGCCAGCATTCAGCCCATATCTGTGCAAGCAAAAGCCTGGGAAAAAATCCCCGACATGCCGAAATGGGTTTTGAACATAATAAAACACGGTTACTCACTTCAATTCGCTCGCAGACCACCCCTTTATATTCCTAAAGTGCTCTCCACACCCTTCAGTGTACAGGTGATATCTCTGGCAGCGCTATCGTCCCCAGCAGACGAAAGCGACGCTAATTTACTCTGCCCGGTCAGGGCGCTCAGAGTATATTTGGAACGTTCTGCCCTGTATGCTTTGGCGGCCGCACTAAAGGTCTCGCAGTCTCAAAGCAAAGAATATCGCGCTGGATAGTGGATGCTATAGCGCTAGCTTATGAAGCCAAGGGCCTTCAATGCCCCTTAGGCGTCAGAGCTCACTCTACGAGGAGCATGGCCTCCTCGTGGGCGTGGTCGAGTGGGATACCCATTGAAGATATTTGTGTGGCGGCGGGCTGGGCCTCGCCTTCGACATTTATCAGGTTTTATAACCTACAGGTCCCCTCATTGCATTCCAACATTCTATCAGCCTGACTGTAGAATGGACTGGAGTATGTATATGCTGAGCATTATCTCCTCCCTTATAAGGTCCGTCTCTGACCGACTTAGAGGATTTTTTATGCATATCAGTACATAGAAAAATGCATTACAACAGTCTATCAGCTATCCCATACTATCCCATTATGTAGCTCGCCGTTGGCCGCTCGTGGAATAATCACTTTGCTTTAAGGCTCAGGCATCTGTCTCTGGCTTTATAGAGCGAAGTCAGCACGCACGGCGTTTTTCATGGTGTTCCCATAGCGTAAGCTACTTACGCAATAGGAGAGACCTCTCGATAGGGAACGACTCGGTTACTAACGTAAACTCGGTTCCCTGAGAGGAGGGAACGAGTATTGCGTAAGCTGCCGTGCTTGTGCTTGGTCAGTTCGCTTCAGTCGATTGAACCTAAAGAACTCTCATGATGGGGCGCCTAATATATAGCCTTAGCCATGCTAATCTTGGCTGGCTCTGAGCGCGCGGGCGCGAAGCGCGCGCTCATTGGTCGTGCGTTCAGAGTCGCCCCGTCATTGGTTCGAGCAAGTTGCCGCAGCACAGCCAATGACCGAGCTGCGTTTTACATAAAGACTTCAATATTTCTCGAGAAACGGAGTTTTCCCATAGCGTAAGCTACTTACGCAATACTCGTTCCCTCCTCTCAGGGAACCGAGGTTACGTTAGTAACCGAGTCGTTTTATCTATTGCATTTGGTTTGGACACGGTTATTCTATTTACTTTCATATTGATTTGGTACAAAAGATAACTGAGAAGAGAAACATCAGTATGTCAAACAAAATTTTTTACTCTATTTAAGTAAATCCAGAAAGCAAACATTTACCATCTTTTTTAGGACTTGGTAATTATATAGTAATTATCTGCTGTTGTATCCAGGTGACATTCAGATTGGCATGGTAAATAAGAAAGGCCAGCTTGAGGTGGAAGTGATAAGAGCACGAGGTCTTATCCAAAAACCAGGATCCAAATCACTCCCTGGTTAGTCACTTCGGCTTTATTCTGTACTCCATATGTATATCATATCATACTACTCAGCTGCCCTCTACCACATAAGTAGCTCTAGCTGATACAGAAAACAGTCAAAGGTATTCATACTGAACAATCATATCACATTCAGTAATTTATTAATTACTTATATTAAGAAATGTATTCTTGTGTAATTTTATATTAAATTTTTAAAGACTGTTAGTACTGCATCTAACATATATCTTACATTTTATCCATTCTTTGCAATCAAAGCTCCATATGTCAAATTCTGTCTGCTACAAAATGGGGGGTATGTAGCAAAGAAGAAGACCAAAATTGCACGCAAGACACTCGACCCACTGTACCAGCAAACTCTGCAGTTTGAAGAGAGCCCACAGGGTAAAGTGTTACAAGTAAGTCGTTTGGCTTCTCTATCTGTTTTCTTTGATTAGGCTTCTGAACAAGACTTTGTAGACAAAATGTCAAGGAAAGCCCACAGCGGCTGCATAAGATAGAAAACTGTTTAGTTTCAAAAGCTAACATTTGTGAGATTAGATATTATTAACTTTGATTATGTGACCTGAGAAGAAAATGTAAGTGTCTTGCTGAATCAATAAACAAACTGTTGATTTTCATCCTATTAGGTCATTGTCTGGGGAGATTATGGGCGAATGGACCACAAATCCTTCATGGGAGTTGCACAGATCCTACTAGAAGAGCTGGACCTCTCCAGCAACGTGATTGGCTGGTACAAACTTTTCCCACCTTCTTCTCTAGTCGACCCAACTCTTGCCTCTCTAACTCGACGTGCTTCACAGACATCCCTAGATGGTTCGACGGCACCAGCAGCTGTTAGATCGTTGTTGACTCGCATATAAAGCACAATCAATACTAGCTGAGACAGCAGGACAACAATAAGAGCCAGGCAGAAAATGCGATGAAATAAAACAAAGCTTTGTTAAAATCTGACAATCACTCCTGTGACTTTGCTTTTATGTTTTCTTTTTTGTGGGTAGCCAGTTTTCTGCCAGTTAGCTAGTTTTCACAGAGCATCAGAATGAATCAACCCAAAAACAATACGCATCTGGATACGCATTTCTTAGCACATAATATATCTTTTTTAAATTCATTGTTTACTGAAACTTTTACATCATCCTTCAATACACTGTAATACATAATTGTATTCAGTGAATGCCTTCAGATATACTTATCATTAAATATAATAAAAAAGTAAATTTATTTGCTGAAAAAACACTCCATCCCAAGATACATATTTGTGTAATTCTGCATTTCCCATTTCATGGTGATTTGTCAACACTCTAACAAGGGAAAGGTACATCTTCACAAATGTGCTGTTACAGTGTATGTTGAGTACATCTTCAGTGACTAAATTAACTTTTGAACAACATTGGATGATAAGTGTCAGTGTCAGTGCGTTTTCACTTTTTAGGGTGTTGACCAATAGATAGAGTTTAGCAAAAAATAAGTTTTAGCAAAACAACTTACACCACCCTGAGGTTTCAAGATTTCTGACAAACCCAATCTCTTCAACATGCCCTTGCACATATTTAAGGTTTTATTTGCCATTGGGATTTCTTTATTTCTTAAATAAAAATGGAAGGAAAAAAGTTTGATTTTTAATAGAAAAAAAAAAAAACAGATGAAAAAAGAGAAAAAAAAAACAACAAATTTGCTTTTTCTTGACCATTTTATTTCCACTTTGTGTACTTAACAGAAAACAAAAAGAGTCAGGCAAATCCAAATTCATCATGTGTGTCTCTGTAAACGTTGAAGTGACCAATCTGATTTTGCCATCAGAAACATAAACACCAATCATCTGTCAGGCCCTCCAGAGGAGCAGAGCAGCATGACACAGATCAGTTCCTAGCTGCATACACATTTTTGTAAAACAGACTACACAACTGTTAAAAGTTACAGAAATAGATGTGTTAGTTCAACATACTGTAGGCTAGCTTACATGTTGCATGTACTTGTACAGGTTGCTTGTACTTGAATAAGAGATAAACCAAGAAAAAGAAGCTATTTGCTTTCTCTCAAACTTTTCAGATGAGCTAAAATACTAGTTGATGTCCTCCATTCGGTGCTGAATGTTGCAACATTTCTTTTCTCCCCCCACCCCCCAAATTTTTAATTATTGCTTTTTTAGTCTTATATACCTTTGGGGAAAATGTGCTGTAACACAGAACAAATCCTCCCTCCTGTTTTACAGATTTTACTGTATCATAATACCTCAAACCCACAAAGATAAACCTAAAACGTGTATATGTTCAATTAAGTTATTCCAATATCAAAACAGGAAATATTAAAAATATATCAGAAATACAGTCCATGCCAGTATCCATATTTCCTATATGCAATATTAATGTAGATGCACAGAGATACATTAGCGCATGTGTTGTAAATATGAAACAGCTGTGTGGTTAAGCAATATTTGCAAAGGGGCCAAGGCTTTCTTTTGAGAGCCACCATCCCATTATAAGGGACCATTGTCCCTTCTTAAATTGTAGTCTTAATTTAGCTATTAAAGGTGCACATTTTGTTTGTGTCATCTTGGACTTGGACACTACCTAGTGGTGTGGGTGTAGTTCAATTACAGATGCCTTTGTAGAATTTCACTATTCACAATCAGCAATGATTAATTTAGTCCGAGAGTAAAAGTGTCATTAAAAAGGCTGTTACTGAGAATAAACAAGTATTATTCAGCTGGTCATGTGATTCTAAAATGGCAGCCCCCATGTGGCCCTGCCTCATGTGCAGTAGAATAAAGCAGCTTTTCTAAGGTTACTGAAATGACTAGAGCCTCATCTCATGTGAGTGGTCACAATTTTATACATAAGTTACAAAATAACAATTCATTTATTTAGGAGTAAAACTTTATCAACAATAAACAACAAATATTAGTTCACAAATTATCTCAAATTTTAGAACAAAATTACAATTTGAAAAAAAAACGAAAAAAAGTGTTATCATGGCTTTTGACCTTTTTTTATACTTCAGATATTCTTATCCTGTTAGGCAACCATATATTAATACATGTATACACTGTCTGCTTCAGTTCACATTCTTTAAAAACTTAGGTTTAAAAACATCTGTATGCAACATGTCTTGTTTGACTCCATCCATGACCCTGCTATCAAAAATATGTCTTATCTTGATAGCTATCCAAGGCTCACAGGAATTTTCCATCCATTTTCCCCCAATCATGTTGATCTTCATAGTTCATACGCAGAACAATACCAAAATCATCCAAAACATTAAAGGGTAACTAAACCCTAAACCAACTTTTTTTAGTTAATGATCTGTAAGCATGGGGCTTTATTAGTACTGGTCATTGATTCAAGTAATTTTTTTGACATTTGTGTATAAAGTGTTTTAATTCTGCAATATATGGTGTAAAAACGTCTGAGTGCTGCCCTCTTCAGGTTGAACGGTGGCTACTGCAGTTGAATTTTCCTATTGGCTGTTGCGGTACTTCTTGACGTAAGCGGTGACAGCTGACGTAAGCAGGTTCCAGCTCACCATGCCAGATTCATGTACATGTCGTCTTGCGACCGTGTGAGGAATAATAATAACATAGAGTCTGACAGCAGCTGTCAATTAATCCGTCACTACGAGTTTCAGGTGTCCCCCCGCTCAGCCCCGCACTCGGTTCGTTCCCTCTATCCCCGCCGGGGTCTGCCCACTTTTCCAGCATTTTCAAATATTTCTAGTGGGTGGAGTCAGACTCTGAGCAGGTGTTTAGTTACCCTTTAAATATAATAATAATTTTTCATGAGGCTGCTTTATGTATTTAAGTGTGTGCTTGTGTGTGAGTGAACAGAAACATTAAAATACATCAAAAGTGAAGGTTCATATATGACACATGACATAGCCTGCCTACATCAGTGTTATGGAGAGATGGATTGCTACACCCATGCTGACTGAAACGCTCCATGTGAGTTGTCCTTCCACTCACCAGCAGAGGGCGGAATTATGTCATAGTGTCCAGAGAATCATCTCCTGTGATCACAATGTTGAGAAGCATGAACTCTGCTTAGCTCTTGATGAGCCAGAATGAATGTGAGTGAGTCGGAGGGTAATTATGCCTCTAATGTAACCAATTGAAATTTCATAGCATACTGTTTTCACACTCTTTGGACATTGAATCATTGGATGGAAGGTTGAGGAGAAAATGGAATGCAGATTAGAGTCATTAAAAAAACTTGGCATGTAAAATAACAGGGAACTGACTTAATCGGAGGTGATTATAATAAAGGATTGGCACAACAAGCAGAAATTTGTTTAAAATTCCCGCCCTAAGAATATTTCATAGGTGAGTCATCAGACTAGGCTACTCCTTGTCAGTATTTTACCAACATATAAACAATTTGATTTACATACAAAACTTAGAACATTGGGGGATTATATTCTGTTTTAATTATTTAATTTGTATTGGAAGCTCTGTAGGTCTATAAAATGCAAGTGTGAGTGAAAACGGATTACATTCACATGTGGTGTGTAAATATAGTGGAGATTTTAGAGTAAAAAAGTTATTAAATATTGTTCTGTTTCTCACCCACACCACTTATTATCACTTCCGAAGATATAGATTTAACTACTGAATCTTTGTGTTCTGCAGAGGAAAGAAAGTCATAAACAACTGGGATGAAATGAGGGTGAGCAAATTTTAAGAGAATTTTCATTTTTGGGTAAACTATACCTTTAAGGCTTAAAAAAGGACACAGAAGAGTCATCATAGTCGTCTGTTAGGGGTATATCTGTTATGACCCGGATCAAAACCTGGGTAGAAGGTCCACATCAAAAATGATAAAGCGATCAGAATTAAAAATACCAACGAGAGCGGAAGTACCAATCGGATGAAAGCTCGTTTCACTTTCAGTCGTCTCTCACTACGCACTTCTTCTTGAAGAATTATCAGCTTCAGTATGTCGTCGGTTTCAGCCATCTGTAATGATAAAACATTTGTTCTAGAATTCTAAAATTTTAACATACACGACAGACATTTAATGATCCCGAGGTAGTACGTTGTTACACTTTTCAAGTGGTTTCACCTGTGACCAATGTCTCCATACTGTATCCAAAACACCCCTGTCCAGTAGAACAGAGGTGTTAGTGGTCAATACCACCTGATAAGGCCCATCAAATTTCGGACCTAAAGGGGAAACTATCTCCCGCCGTAGCATTACATTGTCACCTATTTCAGGCAAAGCAGGCATGTCTTTTTGCTCAAAATTATTTCGATCTGCTTGTCGTGTGCTAACACTAACCCGTGTGTCTCGCAGACTGTCATCCAAAGCTTTCAGATAATTTTGTAAAGCGTCTTTCAAAGGCCCGGATGGCCCCTCATGTTGCAAGGGGGCATCCCAGGGCAGCCGCATGTAGCGACCTGTCATTACCTCAAAAGGGCTGAGCTGTGTAGTCTTGTTGGGGCTGGCTCTCATGCTTAACAAAATCGCTGGGACAGCCGCATGCCACCCTTTCCCCCACTCCAACAATCTCTTTCTCAATGCAGTTTTAAGCGTACGATTAGTGCGTTCAATAGATCCGCTAGATTGGGGACTAAATGGAATGTGAAAGTGTTGCCTCACCCCCATCAACTTCATGACATTTTTCATCACCTTCCCAGTAAAATGTGTACCCTGATCTGAATCAATTTGTAAGGGCAAACCCCATCTTGGGAAAACTTCATTCAACATAATCTTGGCGGTTGCATCTGCTGTGCAGTTTCTCAGTGGAAATGCCTCAACCCATCTGGAAAACAGATCAACAATCATTAGAATGTATGTAAAACCTCCACTAGGGGGAAGTGGACCTATCTGTCAATTTGGAGGTGTGTCCACAGCCCTTGAGGTCGAGGGGCATGTCCTAAGGGAATTTTCAGCTTAGAAGAAGAATTAACCTTAAAGCATACTAGACATCTCTTACAAAAATCATTGCAAGAAGCCCTCAGTCGTGGCCACCACCAGGTTTTGGAAATCATTGCATGTAGTTTTTCAGGACCTGCATGTGCCAAACCATGATACAAAGACATTAGTTCAGTTCTAGCAGAAACAGGACAAACAAAACGCTCATTAAATTTCCACAGTCCTTCTGCATTCTTCTGAGCTCCTAATTTCGTCCATTGTTCTATCTCTTCCGAGTCGTCTTTATCGTAGAGTTTAAAAATGTCTCTGGGGGTCTCACTCTCCTGAGGGGAAAGAGCCATAACACTCACGCAAGTCTCAGTCCGTGTTGCAGCCTCTCTGGCAGCTGTGTCAGCAGCTCGGTTTCCTGTGGCCTCAGGAGAATTGTCCGTTGCATGTCCAGTGACTTTGATAACTGCTCCTGTTGCAGGAAGATCACAGGCATTCATAAGTTCTTTTACCTGCTGTTGATGAGAGATCGGCAGACCGGCAGTGGTTAGAAATCCTCTGCGTCTCCACACAGAACGAAGTCATGAACAGCACCATATGCATAACGGTTGTCAGTGTATACATTAACTCGTTTCCCCTGGCCATACTGCAATGCTCGTGTCAATGCGACCAGCTCGGCCACTTGAGCCCCTCCTCCTGAAAGAGAACCACAGTCAACAGTTTCACCATGTTCATTTACAACCGCCCAGTCAGTGAAGCGTTTTCCCTGTTCATGAAAGCTGGAACCATCCACGAACAGCTTCATGGCATCAGAAAGTGGTTCAGATTGAAGAGGGCTCTGACTGTCCGTCTCAATCAGTCGGGCACAGTTGTGTGCAGTTCCTTCTTCTGGAAGTAAGGAGGCAGGGTTGATAGCAGTTTCTATGTCAATATTTATATCCACATTTTTACTCAAGAGAGTGGTCTCCCATTTAGCTCCTCTTTGATTAGAGATAGAGCCTAAACGAGTGTTTGTTAACAATTTCAAAATCTGGTGTCTAGTGTGCAGTATCACCTTCTGATGAGTCACAATGTCCTCTGTAATCTTTACGGCCCATTCTGCACAGTCGCATATCAACAGGCACGGATGCTGTCCTGCCATTGAAACAGGAATAGGAGCTGAGTAATAGCCTACCATCCCATAGGAGTTTCTTCCTGGAACCCGTTGACCCAGGGACGCTGAATAGGATCGAGTTCCCACCCATGTCCATAGATGGAACGGCCTGCTGGCATCGGCATGACGTAATGCTGGGGAGGAAGCAAGAGTTTCTTTGATACTCACAAACGCCTCCTCCATCTCTTCAGTCCAGTCGATCAGCTCCGATCCAGGTTTTCCTCCTTTCAGCACCTCTGTGAGTGGTTTAGAAAGTTCAGTGTATTCAGAAACATACTGGCGACAGTAATTCAAAAGACCCATTACTTGCCTTAGACCAGTAACCGTGTTTGGTTTTGGAAGTTCAATGATAGCTTTAACTCGTTCAGGAGTGATGCGTCTGCCGTGCACACCCACAATTTGCCCCAAATAAGTCACTTCAGGCAGTGCTAGTTGTGCCTTCTTCAAGTTAACTTTGAATCCCCCGTTTTGGAGGACATTCAAAACAGTCTGTACAGCAGTCAAATGTTTAAACTTGGTTGGACTAGCAATTAAAATGTCATCCACATATTGTAGGACAACAGATCCGTCATATTTCTCTGAACACCAGAACCGTCAGACACAGGAACAGTTTTTTCCCTCAGGCCATCCATCTAATGTACAATTAAATTGCCCCATTGAGCAATAATTATGTGCAATACACAGTTTATTTTAATTTATATTAAATTACTTACATTGCTCTGTACATAATATACAATATTTTGTTCTTTATATAACAGATTGTATTAGATTTGCACTACGTGTGTGTATGAAGGTGAGTGTATGTACGTATATGTATAATTATTTATTTTGTGTTCTTTTTTGTTTTTAATTACCCATGTCTTGCTGCTGTGTTTGGTATTGTTTGTATTGTTGTTGACTGGAAGCTCCTGTCACCTAGACAAATTTCTTGTATGTGTAAGCATACTTGGCAATAAAGCTGATTCTGATTCTGATTCTGGTAAATGTGTGTGTTTGGTAAACCCTGTTACCGACATATTTACTTTTTCAAAAGGTTTTAAATACATGTATAGTTCAAATATGATATACTGTGAAAAATAACCCCCCTGATACATTAAGAGTGTTTGTGAATTGAGAATATTGAAAGTTTGATTTTTTTTTAGTGGATGAATACGTTCATTTGCAAATGACACTCTCCCAGCATCTTCTGTTTTAAGAAAAATGTATGGAAACAAAAATAAAACACCAAAATTCAACTTTGAGTGGATTATTAGCCTCTCTTACTAAACATATACAATTAGTTGATTACTTTTTTATTTTCATATTTTAAATGATATTACAATATTATACAAGTAACAGGGTTGACAACAGTTACTGTATTGGTTATACTGCTTGTTTGAGTAACAGTTATGGGTGTAATGGAGTCTTAATTGGACATTCATAAACCTTTAATTCAACATGACTAATCAGCATATTTTGGAGACAGCTCTTTTGAGATATTTTAGCAGAAAAATTATGATGATTCTGCGGATGTAAATGTAAACCAATTGTTTTATTTAAACAATTACATTGCAATTAAATGATCAATTGAACATGTTTGGCCTTAACAGAATAAGCAAAAACCACTAACGAACACTTACTAAAGGCCACTATAAAAAAGTATAAAAAACAAAATGCAGATCATATAACGATTATGTAGGCATTTGGTGAGTGTGTTGTAACATGGAGGAAGTAAACTGGTGAAAAATCTTATGTCTTTAACAGCAACCTTGTTCATTTATTGACTTATAATAAAAATAATAATGACTTTTGGTTTATAAAGCACATTTATAAAACCCTATGCACTTGTGTGTATCAGTATAGATCAGTAACCTCAACACTTTTTAGCCTACCTATCAGTAGAATAAATAAAAAACATGATTTTTAGGGATGAAAACTGTAAAAACATGTATATTATGTGAATAATATTAGTATGAAAAGTACGTCTGTGAAAATTCTCAGTCATCCAGGTCATAGTTATCCAAGAAGGGTTGGCTCAGGGGTGACAACCCCACAGAAGTTAGGGCAAGTGTACCCATTAAGCCCATGTACCCTTTTACTCTGAAGTCAAATTAAAAAAGAGAAAATAATATTTTATGCTGCTCATTGTTTTAACCAATCCAGTGATTTGTTACTTACCTGGCATTTTTTATTGCATACCAATCACATTTGGCAATGTTGAGTTAGCCCCACCCATGTTCATGCTGTATCAGGGGACCTCACACAAAGTCACCTCAAAACTTTGGTGTTTCAGGACCCTTCAGAAATCAACACATTTCTGCAATTTTCAGCCATTTCTTTGGTAACTACATTGATATTATGTCAAATAAGAGTTAAATGTATTGTTTTTTGTGTATGAACAAATAATACTTTATCATTTTATATCATTTTCCTTTAAATGGAAAGATGAGTTTTATTAGGTTGCTTCAAAGCTAATCTCTAGGTCAAACCATTAGCCTTACAGAAAGATGGACTGCCAAAGAATTAAGCATGTGAACTGCAAACACTAAATGTTTTGTGATTCATTTTACATTCATTTACATATAAATACATCATAACTTGTTTTGTAGAGATTATTTTCATAAATTAACTTTTTTTTTAAAGATGGGCTTAAATGGTACAGTGCCACAAAATGCATGCAAACTATAGCCAATACAAGCTAAGCTTGAATGAAAAAAAATTTAACATTTCTCAATGTGGGCACAATAAAAAGTACTAAATCAATACATTTTTACATTTTGTGAATCAATGAGGATGTGGGCTTATTTGGAACACATGCAGGCTTAAATGGTGCCAAAGTACCAATTAAGCCCATGCCAGATTTCTGACTTTATTCCTAAATTATCTTAATTTTATATTCTAAATTGTACATTAACTAATTAATACATTTTCAAATGAGAGATAAATCTTGCATTTTAACAAATGATTTTTCTTATAAACTATGTCAATATCTATGAAAAAAACCTAGACTTAGATTTTGGTGGGCTTAATAGGTACACTTGGCCCCATCAGTAATTTAGAACTGAAGAAACCTCTTGGATGAGAGGCAAAACATCTTCAAATATGGAAGTACCAAGTCCAGTTGCCCTTGATTTAGCCCTTCTTGGGTATACAACATGGGTAAGACACACAAAATCATACTTTCGTCAACCCTGTTACCCTGGAATGGTAACAGGGTTGACGAAAAATGTTTTTGGCGGCCATTACTAGCCATGAGGTATAGGTAATTGACACCACATTATGTGCCTTAATGAGAGGCTTAAATGTTGTTATATATGTACATTTTTAAATATATACAAATATCTTTTTAACGTATGCTTTTCTGGTAACAGGGCTGACACAATGAGCGTGTCCCTGTCTTTCAGACATTACATAAACTCAAATAAAATTCATAAAAAGAAGAGAACACTAACTTGTCTTCTACCATCAACTTCATGAAAGGCAGATGATGTCACTTCCTGGAACTGATGCAACTTTTGGAACTGTCCATTATCTTTAAAGAGGTGTTTTCATAAAAAGTAACAGGGTTGACGAGAACCTAGGGACCAGACTAAATTGTGTATTTTTTTTCACAATTTGACATGTTAAGAATAAAATCCATTCATGACTAATGAACTGACACTTAAGGCTTTATACAAGTATATGTTTTTTTTATGATAGTTTGACTTTTTTGGAGACGTCCTTCGGATGTGGGGTATTTGCACTTTAAAGCAAAGCCTAAAAAATCCATGTTCATGTCCAAGGCCATGTTCATTTTTAACGGCGACTTTAACAAAGCCAATTTTAAAACAATCGCACCAAAATACCACTAACACATCAGCTTCAACACACGAGGGGACCGGGTTTTGGACCATTGCTATTCTCCCGGAAGGGATGGCTACAAATCCCTCCCCTGCCAGCCATTTGGCAAATCAGACCACGCTTCTGTTCTGCTTTTGCCCGCTTACAGGCAGAAACTGAAACAGGAAGCACCCACCCTCAGAATGATCCAGTGCTGGTCGGACCAATCAGACTCTATGCTACGAGACTGTTTTGATCACGTGGACTGGGAGATGTTCCGGTCCGCCTCTGATGATGACATCGAGGTTTATGCTGATAATGTAACGTGTTTCATTAGGAAGTGCGTAGAGGACGTTGTTCTGACCAAAACAATACGGATCTACCCCAACCAGAAACCATGGGTTAACAAAACTACTCTTGGGATTACCAGCAATAGAGGCACTACATTTACATTTACGCATTTGGCAGACACTTTTAACCAAAGCGACTTACAGTGCACTTATTATAGGGACAATCCCCCCGGAGCAACCTGGAGTTAAGTGCCTTGCTCAAGGACACAATGGTGGTGGCTGTGGGGATCGAACCACCAACCTTCTGATTACCAGTTTACCAGTTATGTGCATTAGACCACTACACCACCACTCCATTAAGTCATTGTCTTGTTTTGTGACTGCTTCAATGCAGTGAACCAGGTTTAGTGCCTGGTGTGGTTCTGGCGTAGAGGGCTTAAGCACAACACTGTTAATCAGAAGGTCGCTGGGTCGATCCCCACAGCCACCATTGTGTCCTTGAGCAAGGCACTTAACTCCAGGTTGCTCCGGGGGAACTGTCCCTGTAATAAGTGCACTGTAAGTCGCTTTGGATAAAAGTGTCTGCCAAATGCGTAAATGTAAATGTAGTGCCTCTATTGCTGGTAATCCCAAGAGTAGTTTTGTGAGTTTATTTACAACATACACTTCTTGGGTGCAGCTGCATCTTTTTGCACTTAACATGCCCTGAAAACACCCTTTTACAATAAAATGCATATTTTCGTCTGTTTTTCTTTGTCTGTCATGTTGGAATGTTTTGTTGATTGTATCTAAATTTAAGCTATGTGTTGCCGATGGTTCTGCCCCGTGTAACGCTGCTTGTTGTTTTTTACTGATTCGTTTTGCCGAACTTTCTGTATTGCTTTGGCAAATGTAAGATCCGGATCTAGTTGCAGATGTTCAGATATTCCCCTATCTCTAATCCCTACAATTATTCAATCCCTGATCATCTCTTCTTTCAATGTGCCAAAATTGCAATGTTCAGCCAGCTTGTGTACCACTGTTATAAAAGTCTCTGTGTTTTCTCCGTCTTCCTGACACCGACAGTTAAACTGTGCACGTTCGAATATGACATTATGTTTGCCAACACAATGTTGGCGAAATGCTTCTACAACACTGTCATACTTCTTTCTTCCTGACTTACTCAGCGGTAGAAGTGTGAGGATGTCATCTGCTTCTTCCCCCATAGCATAGAGTAAGGAGTTGATTTGATATTCCTCAGGCTTTATACTCACGCCGGGTGCCAGGCGAAAGCGTTCAAAACTTCTTATCCATCTTGGAAAATCTGCTGAATTGGAAAAATTGAATGGCTCCGGGTGTGTTATTTGAACTGCTGCAACAGCCATTTTTTATTACATTTTTTTCTCTGAATCTGCACTGCACGATTCTTTCAGTTATCCAACTCAGTTTTTGTGTTCTAACTGGTGTGGTCCATTTTGACCTACAATATGGATCCCACTTCTGACACCATGTATCATTAAGGCTGTTATCATTTCCCAACGCACCCAACGCACATATCTGTCTCTCATCCGAACATTTCTCTCTTCTTTATTTACTCCCTTCTGCCCCCACACTGCTCATGCATTGTGGGTATTGTAGTCCCTATCAGTACAGTTATCAGTTCATAAATATTTCACTTTGTTCCTCACACAGTGCTATCTTATGACATCAAAACACTTTTACTTTATGAGTTGAAAGTGAATCAGGCATGACTTGTAAGGTGATTCATTTACATCACATAACAAGCACATTTACAACCCTATTTGTGTGGGATCAAGTTGTGCAGTAGTTGTGTAATAGACTCAGACCGGAAGTGTCATAGAATCACCACAAAATTGCGTGGTTGCTTCCGCTATTGCATTTTCACCTCACATTTTCTTTTATGATTCTATCAGATAGGTTTAAGGTAGGTTGTAGTTTTTTTTTTGATAGACCATTAATCTTAAATTCATCTATTTTGGAGAACATTTGCCTCACATTTAGTGCCACACAGTAGATATTTCATTTTGGAATTGCGAAAATACATGCAATGAACCAATCATTGCCTCTGTCTGGATATTATACAAAATAGCTGAAACTAAATGAAAGTAAAACACTTAAAAATATATACATTTAGCCCAAATTAAAACAAAAAAATCACAAAAGAAAATATGCTTTATCCATTGAAGAAGCTTTCAATGGATTTTGCAACTGACCAAGGAACTCTAGCACTTCTGCTAATTGTCCAAGCAGGCTTGATTATCGATATCCAAGCCCGATATCCATCTCTACGTGGCCAAATATTGGCCTTGCTGATGTACAGTATGGGTCTCTCTCTAGTTCTGATTGAAAGAAAGCTGAAAAACAAATCTCTTTTTGAGTAGTTGCAGTTGATGTGGATTAGCGATGTGATGTATCATAATTCTGCATTGTGCTTGTCTACGGATTGGGAAACACCTTTTCACAGTGTAATCAATAGTATAGATATGGTTTGAACATTGAGGGTGACCAAATGTGGGCCATATAACAATTGTCGAAGTAGACATATTTCTGGCGGATATATGGGCGCTAAGGGAAGCCCTTCAATAAAAAACTGACACACACACACACACACACACACACACACACACAAATAGGAGGTAATAAGAGACGCTCTAATCTAGGGCACAACATCGCTTCTGACACAAGCATCCAGAGCTCAGAGTTGTGCAAAGTGTAAACAGAGTGCTTCAAAAGTGTGTAAATGTAAGAGTATTGTGGGTGCACAACATGTAGCTTGCGGCAGTTTTTTCTTCTGCATCAGTTTATTAAAGTAATCCGTTGTTCTGTCCGACACCCTAACATTAGAATCGGCAACAGACACTAAAAACTGTCCACAACCCCTTACAAATAGACCTATGGACTATGAATAATAATGGAGACACAACAAGTTTTCTCACTAATAGTAGCTACATGCAAGTAAACATTTCAAAAAGTGGCATCTTTAATTCATCACTTTAAAATCACCACAGCTAAAAATATTAAATATACTAGTTTGTTGATGGATGACTAGTGGAGAATCCTGTACCATTTGTAGAATGTGTCTTTCTAGGACTTTTATCTGCTTGTTTTACATTCGTTGTCTTCAGTCAGTCAATTAAATGCTGCCAAACAGCCCATTTAAGTCGCTTTTTTGATGGATATGAGTCTGGTAGATCAAATTCCTCTGTTATATTTTGGAATTTGTGTGTTTAAGGTTCAGTTTCACATTAATTGAAAGTTGACGCAACACCTGGCTAGTAAAGCGCAACACGGCCACCGTCCTTACCCATAGCAACAGTTCCAGTACCCACAAAAAGTTTAGGGTTACAAAATGTAAAAAAAAAAACTTTTATTATATATTTATACATTATAAATAATATTTTTTTCCACGTGTAAATAAAGCATTTCATGGTTTTTAACTGTGAATTCAAAATTCTTATTCAATGCCTACTCTTAAATATGTATACACCGTATCATATCAAACATTCACAAAAAGCATTAGGGCTAATGTTTCAGAAAACATTTGACCCTTTCTGAACATTTTTATTCTTACCTGCTCATCTGAAATGCTTTCCTCAACATGGGAAACGTCTCGGGTTACGTGTAACCCTTGTTCCCTGAAAAAAGTGGAACGAGATGCTGCACTGCTAAGCGCTACGGGGAACAACTCTAGCTGTGAACCGAGCTGAATAATGTGTGCAACACGTCAATGAACATTGACCAGAATTTATAGCCTCGGCTGATGTAATCATTAGATGCACCTGCGGCCAGGCTATATATGGATACGTCACCAGGTGTCGTCAGATACTTCTTTTTGAAGAGCAGTCCTGGGACGTCCCAGTGCGGCAAAGCAGCGCAGCATCTCGTTCCGCTTTTTTCAGGGAACAAGGGTTACACATGTAACCCGACACGTTCCCTTTATAAAAAGCTTCACTACGATGCTGCACTGCTAAGCGCTACGGGGAACGCAATACCCACGCCTCCGCACTTGGGGCTGTCCGGACCCCTACGGTTGTGCAGTGTACTCACAAAAACGTGAGAGGTCTCAGACATCGACTCAAGGGCATAAGAGCCCGGAGTAGCATAAACATCTAAACCATTCAATTTTGATGAATGTGTGCGGAGAGGACCAGCCTGCCGCATCACAAACTTGTTTAGGCATGGGCTGAGATGTCGACTCAAGGACATAAGAGCCCAGAGTAGCAAAGCATCTAACCCATAAAGTTCGATGAATGTGTGCGAAGAGAACCCTATCGCAACACAAACTTGTCATAAAAACTGATGAATGTGTGCGGAGAGGACCAGCCTGCCGCATCACAAACTTGTCCAGACATGAGCTTGAGATGTCGACTCAAGGGCATAAGAGCCCGGAGTGGCAAAACATCCAAACTATAAAAATCTGATGAATGTGTGCGGAGAGGACAACCTGCCGCATCACAAACTTGCTGCAGAGGGAGACCTCTAGCCAAGGTTTTAGAGGAGGAGAGCCCTCTAGTAGAGTGCGCCCTAAAACCTACTGGCGAAGCTTGACCGCGCGCCTCGTAGGCCCAGGCAATAATGAGGATGCCTCTTTGAGGGCACCCCGCCCACCAAGCCGTGGCAAACCGCAGTGGCCACATAGAACCTGGCAGTGGTGAGGCAAGTGCCCGCTGACAGTTCTTTCTACAGAAAATCCAGAACTGAAGCAAACTGGCAGTAAGCTGGTTCTGTAATAAGAACTTTAGTAGAAGGAAACGCATGCAGGCACATTTGTGCTATGTATGCGTTACTACGATCAGCCCCTCCCGTGGGGGACTGGGCAACTCGGGGAGAAGTAGAGGAGACATTGCGCTATCAACAGAGGTGAAGAGGTCCTCTTCTGCCCTGTAAAATCTACCCAGATCAGTTCCAAGTGGAGGGAGCCCTAGCACTTGAAATGGTTTCGATAATCTCAAGAGAAAACCCTGTGAACCTCATTTGGTACCCTTAGGGGCCAGACATGAAAGGTTTCACAATTCGGGCCAAGGATGAGAAGGTTCTCCCTGGTCGGAATCGCCCAAGGCGAGCCGTCGAGGAGAGGAATTAGCTCCGAGAAACATATCCTGTTCGGCCAGTGCAGCGCCATTAATAGGAGGCAAGACCCTTGCTGGTGAACATCGCCAAGACTCCCGGGATCAGAGAAACTGGTGAAAGAAATGCATACAGACGCATTCTGGGTCATGTATGTGTCTTAACGTCCAGACCCAAGGGGGCTGGGTGATTTCAGGGAGAAGTACTGGAGACATTGCGCTATTCATAGAGGCGAAGAGGTCCTCTTCTGCCCTAAGATCTCACCCAAACTTGTTCCAAGTGGAAAAAGCCCGGGATTTAAAAAGGTCTCGATAACCTCAGGAGAAAGCCCTGTGTCCCTCAGTTGGTACCCTTAGGGGACAAACATGAACGATTCCACAATTCGGGGTAGGGATGAAATATTGCCCTGTGCCTGAGATAGAAGATCCTTCCTGTTCGGAATCGCCCAAGACGAGCCGTTGAGGGAAGAGATTAGCTCCGAGAACCAAGCCCTGTTCGGTCAGCGCAGTGCTATCAGTAAGAGGCAAAAACCCTTGCTGGCGAACTCTGGGCAACTACTAACTTAGGGTGGAGTTCTTAACTCCCCCGTTGGTATTTTCTGTCTGGACCATAAATCTGCTCCCGTATACGGGCATCCAGGGATATAACTGACCTGAGTGACAGGAACTTACCCTGGGCCCTAAGGAGAATCCGACATGTCAGAAATACAGCTGACAAGAACGTGGGTCTCCTTGAAGATTTATGTAAGAGGCTACCGCTGTATTGTTCACCTGCACCAATACATGGCAGCCTCAGGAGGAGGTATTTCAGGGCCAGAAATACAGCCATCAACCAGAGACAGTGACTGTGACAACCGAGCTTACGACCCTCCTATCCCCTTAAGCTGGAGGACCACTTAAGGCCGCTACCCCGCCCGTCAGGGAGGCGTCTGTCGTTAGCAGTCTGCGACAACAAGGCGCACCTAGAGTGGGACCCAAGGCAGAAAACCGGGGTCTGAACCACATAGAAAGGGAACGAAGCCTGAGGCGCGTAACCCTTTTTAGCCTAGGGGTTTTGGCCCTTGGAAGAAATCCCCTGGCTTTTGGCCACAACAAAAACGGTCTCATGAGCAGAAGGTCCAGAGGGCTCACTGTGGACGCGGTCGCCCTGAGACCTGGAAATCGTTGATACTGATAACAGTGCAACCTTGACCTAGCATGACTTTGCTCAGGGTGATCTGAATGGACTCAATCCTAGCGGGAGACAGTTGTGCCAGCATTGTGATTCGAACTCCATATGATGCCCCGATAGACAGTGTTCTGAGTGGGAGAGAGGACGCTATTCTTGGCGTTGAGCCTCAACCCCAGAGAAACAGATGAGCTAAGACGATGTCCCTGTGCTGAACTGCCAGTTCCTGGAACTGCGCTAGGATCAGCCAGTTGTCTACATAATTCAGTATGCAGATGCCCCGAAGTCGCAAGGAGCCAGTGCTACATCATGCATTGTGAATGTGCGGGTAAAATGGGCTAGGCTGATTGAAAGAACCTGACCCTGGAAGACTTCGCCCCTGGAAGTGAACCTCAGGAACTTTCCATGTTGTGGCAGAACTTCTAAATGAAGTATAGAAGTGCATCATAAGATCGATGGTGACCAGCCAAACGAGTTGTAGGGCTTGAGACACGACCGTCTTGACAGGCATCATCTTGGACTTGAACACCCACGGGTAGTTCAAGCTTTAAGATCTAAGCCAGACGCCACCCCTCACCCTCCATGGGAAACGGGAAGTATTTAGTGTAATAACCTAACTCTCTCTCTGGAAGGGGAACACATACCATGGCCCCTTTAACCAGGAGATTGAGTTTTTTTTTTTTTTTTACATATAAAGAAATCCGGTTCACGGTAGTGAGAACATGCTGTTGAAACACGGAAAAGCGGCGAGTGAAATAAATCCTGACGCCCTTATAAGACCCACAGAAAAGAATATATCCGGCAGAAGTTTCCACGCTGCCAGGATCTCTGAGATGGGTATTATATTTTAACACTTCCTGTTGAGGGGTTGTCGAGTGTTTCACGTCCTGAATAAAATGCAGGAACAGCGAAAACACCCAATTTTGATGGAAGCCTCTGCAACCCGAAACACCAAGAGGTGGCGGGAATGGAGGGGCTTCGAGGGGGTACCAGGAGGAGTGAAGTGAAGCACGCGCCCCGTCCCGAGAGGAGCTACCCCCTAATCTAGGTGCAAGACCGTCAGGGTTTTCTCTTACTAGAATTTATAGTCCTGAGTTCTTGCTTCGGTGGCTGGCGAGGGCGGCGAGACTGTCCCCAATCCCTGGGAGGAGGAGCACGACTCGCCACGCTTTGCTTTTGAGCCTCCCTTCAGTCAGGACTGAGGCGGGTCTGAGGCTTGCTCGTCAAGCGCAGAACCCACACTCAGGTCGTCCAGGAGGTCAGCCTGGTACGCCTGTAAAACAGCATAGTGTGCAGAGCAGTACCAGCCTGACCTGCTGCTTGATAAGCCCTTCCCACTAAAGTGGAGGTTGTCCTACAAGGCTTTGAGGGGAGAGAGGGCTTCTTAAGTGACGATGCCGAGCCCAGCGAGAGATAGCCCGCAAGTGTCTCTTCGACAAGCGGCATCACTGAATACCCCCGTGCCTCACACGGGAATTAAAAAAATAAAAAATAAAAAAATAACAATTTATATATATATATATATATATATATATACACACACACACACACTCACCTAAATGATTATTAGGAACACCATACTAATACTGTGTTTGACCCCCTTTCGCCTTCAGAACTGTCTTAATTCTACGTGGCATTGATTCAACAAGGTGCTGAAAGCATTCTTCAGAAATGTTGGCCCATATTGATAGGATAGCATCTTGCAGTTGATGGAGATTTGTGGGACGCACATCCAGGGCACGAAGCTCCCGTTCCACCACATCCCAAAGATGCTCTATTGGGTTGAGATCTGGTGACTGTGGGGGCCATTTTAGTACAGTGAACTCATTGTCATGTTCAAGAAACCAATTTGAAATTATTCGAGGTTTGTGACATGGTGCATTATCCTGCGGGAAGTAGCCATCAGAGGATGTGTACATGGTGGCCATAAAGGGATGGACATGGTCAGAAACAATGCTCAGGTAGGCCGTGGCATATAAATGATGCCCAATTGGCACTAAGGGGCCTAAAGTGTGCCAAGAAAAACTCCCCCACACCATTACACCACCACCACCACCAGCCCGCACAGTGGTAACAAGGCATGATGGATCCATGTTCTCATTCTGTTTACGCCAAATTCTGACTCTACCATCTGAATGTCTCAACAGAAATCGAGACTCATCAGACCAGACAACATTTTTCCAGTCTTCAACTGTCCAATTTTGGTGAGCTCTTGCAAATTGTAGCCTCTTTTTCCTATTTGTAGTGGAGATGAGTGGTACCCAGTGGGGTCTTCTGCTATTGTTGCCCATCCGCCTCAAGGTTGTGCATGTTGTGGCTTCACAAATGCTTTGCTGCATACCTTGGTTGTAACGAGTGGTTATTTCAGGCAAAGTTGCTCTTCTATCAGCTTGAATCAGTCGGCCCATTCTCCTCTGACCTCTAGCATCAACAAGGCATTTTCGCCCACAGGACTGCCGCATACTGGATGTTTTTCCCTTTTCACACCATTCTTTGTAAACCCTAGAAATGGTTGTGCGTGAAAATCCCAGTAACTGAGCAGATTGTGAAATACTCAGACCGGCCCGTCTGGCACCAACAACCATGCCACGCTCAAAATTGCTTAAATCACCTTTCTTTCCCATTCTGACATTCAGTTTGGAGTTCAGGAGATTGTCTTGACCAGGACCACACCCCTAAATGCATTGAAGCAACTGCCTTGTGATTGGTTGATTAGATAATTGCATTAATGAGAAATTGAACAGGTGTTCCTAATAATCCTTTAGGTGAGTATATATATATATATATATATTTTTTTTTTTTTAGGGGTTCTCCATGAGCGAAAAAGCTCTTCATGGAGGTAATCAAAGAAGGGGAGGGACCCATGAGGCGTTCCCTTTCTTAGACTGGAAGATAAAATCTATCCCCTAATTTGGAGCGTTTGGGGGTCTCTTTTTCGCGTGGCCAGTCCAATCTGGCAACCGCACGAGTAACAACATCGAGCAATTCCTCCGTAGATTTTTTATCGCGGACGGAAAGCTCGGAGGTGGGAAGAGAATCGCGATCCACCTCATGATCCGAAGAATCGTCGGAACGCGCTTCGAGATCATGTGAAGGACCAGCTGGGTTTGGGGAGAGAGTGAGAGAAAGGGATCAACCCGTCTCTTGCTCCTCAGCCAAATCCATGCAAGAGCCCCACGAACGATCTTTTTTTTTCGTGAGTGCTGACTCCCGGAAGCAAGCGAGGCGAGCACGATGCACTCTGCCTGTTAAAGCAAATCGCAGTGCTCGCACCCACCCTGCTGCAACGCGAGAGGAGCGTGCTCTTACCCCCAAACAAACAGCGCAAAAACTGATGTGTGTCGTCTTCAGCTATAGAGTGAGAAGAGGGGAACACGCACCGTTTGCGGCTTTCAGTCATTCTCTCTTTTTTTCTTTCTTTTTTAGAAATATATATATATAATATTTTCTAAACAAAAGAGAAAAGAGAACAACGTTCACTGCACACTGCCTAACTGATTCTAACTCCTAACAGAGGAAAGAAAGTTTTGACAGGGTTTGTGAAACACACAGAAACAGAATCGCTCTGAAAAAAGAGTTTCTGACGACACCTGGTCACGTATCCATTTATAGCCTGGCCGCTGGTGCATCTAATGATTACATCAGCCGAGGCTATAAATTCCGGTCAATGTTCATTGACGTGTTGCACACATTATTCAGCTCGGTTCACAGCTAGAGTTGTTCCCCGTAGCGCTTAGCAGCGCAGCATCGTAGTGAAGCTTTTGTAAAGGGAACAGACGTACAGACCAAAATTGCATGTTATCAGCCATTGACCGTCTTGTGAGTTTTATTCCTGTAGGGGGTGCTTGATGCTCTGAACACCAAATCATCCACGCATCCTCATTTAAATCTAAGAACGCTTTATATCTATTTGGAGACATTTTACACTGATAGTTATTTTTATTAACAACTGATAATTGCAAGGATTCATACCTGTAAATGAAAATCCTTCTCAGCATTATCTATAAAAGCATTTTTTTAAATTCTCATCCAGTAATAACAAGTGACTGTGAGTTCATGCACCCTGGCAAGCACTAAGAAAAGTAACAGGTACCACATGACACCGCCATCTAGTTGGGTGATACCAACTCATACAACGGAGAGGGGACATCAGTTTTGTGTCTCAATATGCCAGCCAAGCAATTGCAAGGTATCAAGGTATATGAAATTACGTTCAGTGTTTATAAAATATATTCATGGACGGATATATGGGTCAGATACATATCTTGAGTCTGAAGGTGGAGTTGTCAGTCACTTTTTCTAAGTGGCAATGTTGCTCTTTTCTACTCAACCCTCTCACTGTAATCTTCCCACCCACACAGACACAAGCACACAAACACTGATGTAAGCAGATCATTGCATCACTCATTCCTCTGTAGGGCCTTTTTCAATCTAGTAAAGTAATGCAAACATAATCTTCCTCTGGTGCTAAAAAGCACATGTACAGTGCATTCATAAAGTATTCAGACCCCTTTCTTTTTTCATATTTTGTTATGCAGCCTTATGCTTAAATGCTTAAAAGTATTATTTTTTCCACATCAATCTACTCTCCATACCCCATAATGACAAAGTAAAAAACAGATTTGTGATAACTTTGCAAATTTACCTCAAAGAAAAAACTGAAATATCACATTAACCTAAGTATTCAGACCTTTTGCTTTAACACTTGAAATTTAGCTCAGGTGCATCCCATTTCTCACGATCATTTTTTAGATGTTTCTACACTTTTATTGGAGTCCACCTGTGGGAAATTCAATTGATTAGGCATTATTTGAAAAGGTACACACTTGTCTATATAAAGTCTCACAGCTGAAAATGCATATCAGAGCAAAAACCAAACAATGAGGTCAAAGTAACTGCCTGCAGAGCTCAGAGACAGGATTGTGTCGAGGTGCAGATCTGGGGAAGTCTACAAAACATTTCAGCAAACATCACTGCAATACTCCACCGATCTGGGCTTTATGGCAGAGTGGCCAGACAGAAGCCTCCCTACAGAGCAAGACACATGAAAGTAAACTTGGAAATTGCAAAAAAGCACCATTAGGGGACTCAAGAAAACTGAAAAACAAGATTATCTGGTCTAATGAAACAAAGATTGAACTGTTTGTCCTCATTCCAAGCATAATATCTGAAGGAAACCAGGTACCGCTCATCACCTATGCAATACCATCCCTATGGTAAAGCATGGTGGTGGTCAGGACTGAAGGAAAGCTGAACGCAGAAAAATACAGTGATATCTTTAATGAAAACCTGGTCCAGAGTGCTCGTGACCTCAGACTGGATTCACCTTCCAACAGGACAATGAACCTAAGCACACACCAAGACAACACAACCCTAACCCTAACCCTAACCCAATCGAACATCTCTAGAGAGACCTGAAAATGGCTGTCCACTGATGGTCCCCATCCAACCTGACAGAGCTTAAGGATCTGCAAAGAACAATGGCAGAATATCCCCAAATCCAGGTGTGCAAAGCTTGTCGCATCATACCTAAAAAGACTTGAGGCTGAAATCGCTGCCAAAGCTGCTTGAAATAAGTACTGAGTTAAGGGTCTGAATACTTCAATGTGATTTTTTTTTTTCTTCTTTTTAATACATTTGCAAAGTTATCAAAAATAACTTTTTGCTTTGTCGTTATGGGTTATGGAATGTAGATTGATGTGAAAAATAGAAAGAATTTAAAGCATTTTAGCATAAGGCTGCAACATAACAAAAATGTCAAAAAAATTTAGGTGTGAAAAAAATATTTCTGAATACACTGTACACACTTTAGCAGCAAAAAGAAAACAATGAGCTAGAGATAGATTGTTTTCTGTGTGCTTTCTCTTTATAAAAGGCTTATCCATAAACTAGATAAGTTTATTTATATAGCACATTTCATACACCATGGTTATTTTGCATGGCACCTTGGTAACTGCCTAGCAACCAGATGGGGTTATCCTAGCAACCAAGTAAAAAATCACATACTTCTGCACCAGAACATCATAGAGACTTCTGGATGACTTATTTCACTCAGGAAGGAAAGGAGGCTTGATAAGTATCACTCTGGTAACTGTCTAGCAACAAATTGGGCTTACCCTAGCAACCAAGTAACAAATCATATAACTCTGCACCAGAACATCGTAGAGACTTCTGGGTTGATTTATTTAAATCAGGATGGCAAGGAGACTTGGTAAGTATCACTCTGGTTATTGCTTGGCAACTAGATGGGATTACCCTAGCAACCAAGTATCAAATCACATATCTCTGCACCAGAAAATCATAGAGACTTCTGGGGTGATTTATTTCAATCAGGATGGCAAGGAGACTTGATAAGTATCACTATGGTAAGTGCTTAGCAACCAGATGGGGGTTACCCTAGAAACTGAGTAACAAATCATATAACTCTGCACCAGAACATTGTAGATTCTTCTGGGTTGACTTATTCCAATCAGGATAGCAAGGAGGCTTGATAAGTATCACCATAGTAACTGCATAGCAACCAGATGTGGCTACCCTAGCAACCAAGTAAAAAATCACATACTTCTGCACCAGAACATCGTAGAGACTTCTGGATGACTTATTTCACTCAGGATGGCAAGGAGACTTGATAATTATCACTATGGTAACTGCCTAGCAACGAATTGGGCTTACCCTAGCAACCAAGTAACAAATCACATTAACTCTGCACCAGAACATTGTAGATTCTTCTGGGTTGACTTATTTCAATCAGGATAGCAAGGAGGCTTGATATGTATCACCGTAGTAACTGCTTAGCAACCAGATGGGGGTTACCCTAGAAACTGAGTAACAAATCACATCTCTCTGCACCAGAAAATCGTAGAGACTTCTGGGTTGATTTATTTAAATCAGGTTGGCAAGGAGGCTTGATAAGTATCACTCTGGTAATGTGTTTCTTCAGGAAGTGCATTAGAGGAAGTTGTGCCAACCAAAACAATACGGATCTACCCCAACCAAAAACCATGGGTTAACGGCGATGTTCGCATGGCACTTAATGTGTGGACCGCCGCTTTTAATTCCGGGAACGCGGAGGAGCATAAACAAGCCATTTACGCCCTCCGAAACTCTATCAGTAAAGCCAAACACCAGTACAGGCACAAAATTGAAGGACAGTTCAACACCACTGATTCTAGAAGTATGTGGCAGGGAATTATCATCATCACGGACTACAAAGGGAATAAAAACTCTGCCGTGAACACCACTGCCTCTCTCCCGGATGAGCTTAATACATTTTATGCTCATTTCGAGGACAACAACACCACCCTCGTGGAGAAAGCACTCGCAGTCAACACTACAGAGGTTGGTTCACTCTTCATCTCTGTTGCGGATGTAACCCGATACTTCCAACGGGTTAACATCAGTAAAGCCGTGGGCACAGACGGCATTCTTGGCCGCATCATCAGAGCATGCGAGAACCAACTGGCTGGTGTTTTTATGGACATTTTCAACCTGTCCCTCTCCCTGTCTGTAGTCCCCACATGCTTCAAAACATCCACCATTGTGTCTGTACCGAAGCAAGCACTTGCCTAAATGACTGGCGTCATGTTGCTCTGACCCCCATCATCAGCAAATGAGGTTAATCAGAGATCACATCTGCTCTGTGCTGCCCACCTCTCTGGACCCATTGCAATTTGCAACAACCACTCCACTGATGATGCCATTGCATCTACAATACACACTGCTCTCTCCCACCTGGAAAAAAGGAACACATATGTGAGAATTCTGTTTGTTGACTACAGCTCAGCATTCAACACCATAGTGCCCTCAAAGCTTGATGTGAAACTCCGGGCTCTGGGCTTAAACAGCTCTCTTTGCAGCTGGATCCTGGACTTCCTGTCAGGCAGACGTCAGGTGGTTAGAATGGGCAGTAACATCTCATCACTGACCCTCAACACTGGAGCCCCGCAGGGCTGTGTTCTCAGCCCACTCCTGTTTTCCCTATACACACATGACTGTTTGGCAACACATAGCTCCAATGCCATCATTAAGTTTACTGACGATACAACGGTGTTAGGCCTGATCACTGACAATAATGAAACAGCCTACAGAGAGGAGGTGCACACTCTGACACGCTGGTGTCAGGAGCACAACCTCTCCCTCAATATCAGCAAAACATTAGCTTGTAGTGGACTTCAGGAGGAAAGACGGAGAACACAGCCCCATCACCATTAATGGAGCACCGGTGGAGAGAGTCAGCAATTTTAAGTTCCTTGGTGTCCACATTACTGAGGAACTCACATGGTCTGTCCACACTGAGGCCGTTGTGAAGAAGGCTCACCTGCGCCTCTTCTTCCTGAGACGGATGAGGAAGTTTGGAACGAACCACCACATCCTCACAAGGTTCTACACCAGTACTGTAGAGAGCAGCCTGACTGTCTGCAATATGGAGGGCCAAATAAACAGGGATGGATAGGAAAAGGTCAAAGCCATCAGGTGCACAATTTAGAAAAAAAAAGAAAAGAAGAAGAGGAGAAACGAGCAAAAGATAAAGGCATGCAACTCTGTTCTCTCTGTGATATGATTACGGTATCCATGTTGTCATGAATGAAGGGCTAATGTTAATTGTTGGTAACTCTTACATTTGTTAGCCTATTTGTTATGATGCTTGCTATGCTTATACAACAATAATTCGGTTTTAAGTCAACAAACACGAGATCTAATTTCACCATAATATTGTGCTTTGCAACCAAACTGTTACAAGTTCATTTATTATTTATTTCCATCAGTTGGGATACGTTAGGCCCTGTAATTAGCCAACAGAATTTTTTTTAAATCTGTAGGTAGTTTCAAAGAGACGACATTTGCTATTTATTTACTACTTAATTGCTACATGACACATGCCATGAATATGAATGAGGTTTTTATGCATGTTTATGACAACTGTCATTAAGTGTCACTCGCTCAATTATGACATTTTTAATGCAAATATGACATTATTTGTTTGAGATGCCTTTTTTTGACAACTTGACATTACCAAGACATCATAACCTGTCATAAATATGTCATAAAAAACACGACATAGCAGATTAATTATTAAACTTAAGAAACTACTTAGCTTTATGAGTTAACATTACATTAAACTGCCATGTTGGTTTTGACATTAGCTGTCATGAAGCCATTATAACTGTGTCATGAATATTTTTCTGACCACTTTTTTTCCCAGTAGTACAAATTGAATGTCAGTAAAATGTCATTAAGTGTTAATACTCTGTCAAGTTGTTTTATAACAGTGTCATGTATACTTTTCTTGATCTCAAGTGGTACAATGACATTTTAATGACAAATTCAATGTGTACCCTGTAGTTGAGGTCAAGAAAAATATTCATGACACAGTTATAATGGCCTCATGACAGCCAATGTCAAAACCAACCACATGACAGTTTAATGTAAAGTTAACCCATAAAGCTAAGTGGTTTCTTAAGTTTGATAATTCATCTGCATGTTTATGACAAATTTATGACAATTTATGTTGTCTTGGTAATGTCAAGAAGTTGTCATGTTTATGTCTCTCTTATTATGTTTGGGGTCAATTTGACTGGCTGTTATAAAACATCATCATATGGTCTTTTAATTTCAATTTCAATTGCAATTCAGGGGCACTTCTAAAATATTTTGGAGCATCCTCTGCCACTGGTCAGGATGAGCCACCCACCTCCCCCGCTACACAGGCCTCTTCTGGAATGGTCTCGACTCTTCAGGATGAGTTACCATCTATGTCCTCAGCTACACACGTCTTCACAAATTTCTCCACAAATATCTGATATTGAGGATGAAGTCAACTTTGCCTCTACTTCTCTCCAGCATGAGCCTTCAGGTGAATTTTGTGTGTGTATGTGTGTGTGTGTGTGTGTGTGTGTGTGCGTATGTGTGTGTGTATGTGTGGAGGGGGTTTACCTAGGCTAAAAGACAACTGAACAACTGCAATTTAATGTAATTTTAATATTTCTGATAAATTCTGAGTAGGCCTATGTGTTATGGTCCACTGCTATGTGCTTTGAGTAATGTGCCAAAATGCTGTCTGATAGAAATGCCTGGAGCTGAACCCCCACTGAGCCGCACTGCTGAGGATGAGCCTCTGTCAACCGACCCTGCTAACTGGCCCTCACATCTGACTGACAGGATTCGGACTGAGCTGGTTCACAGAGGACCATGTAAGGTGCCACCTGGCTTTGTTTTCCGTAGGAATGAGAGTGATGGGAGAAGTTGCCACCACCAATATTTTAGGAAGACATTAGTAAGTGGTGAAAAGATGGCAAGAAGTTGGCTGATTTATTCAGTGAAGAACAACAGCCTCTTTTGCTTCTGCTGCAAATTGTTTTCCAAGAGGAACATTAAATTAACAAGTGTAGGAATGGCAAATTGGAAACATGCGAGCGATTACCTCACATCACACAAAAACAGTCCAGAACACCTCAATTGCATGAAAGCATGGAAAGAACTGTCAGTGAGGTTAAAAAGTGGGGAAACTATTGATAAGCTGGAGATGGCACTTCTGGAGGCTGAGAGGGTAAGATGGAGAGCAGTGCTGACACGTCTCACTGCTATCGTGCAGTCACTGGCACTTCAAAATTTGGCTCTAAGGGGACACACAGAAACACTGTTCACACCATCAAATGGGAATTTTCTCAAAGAGGTCGAACTTATGGCTAGGTTTGATCCCATTATGAAAGATCACCTTAACCGTGTCGAAAGAGGAACAGCAAGTCAAAACAGCTACCTAGGCCATCATGTGCAGAATGAGCTGATTGATTTGTTGAGCAGCAAAATCATATCTTCTATAGTGGATGACATCAAGCAGGGAAAGTTTTTTTCTGTAATTCTGGACTGCACCCCAGATGTAAGTCACACAGAACAGTTGTCAGTGGACATTAGAGTGGTGTCACTGATGGAGAAGCCCCATATCAGGGAGCATTTTATGGGATTTTTGGAGGCAGAGTCGTCCACAGGCCAGCACTTGGAATCCACGATCCTAACAAGACTTGAGGAGTTGGGAATTCCTTTTAAAGACTGCAGAGGACAGTCATATGACAACGGGGCAAACATGAAAGGCAAAAATAAGGGAGTTCAAGCCAGGCTCTTAGAAAAGAATCCCCGAGCTCTGTTTGTGCCATGTGGAGCGCATACATTGAATTTAGTTGTGTGTGATGCTGCTAAGGGAACTGTTGATGCTATAAGTTACTTTGGTGTCCTGCAAAAGCCCTACACATTATTTTCAGCCTCCACCCAAAGATGGGCCATACTGAAGAACCATGTGAGCATCACCTCAAAGATGTGGGCGGAAACAAGGTGGGAGAGCAAGGTCAAGAGCGTCGAGCCCATGAGGTACCAGGGAGCTGCCATGAGAGAGGCTTTAATTGAGGTGAGAGACCACACCAAAGACCCTGCTATAAAGGCTGAGGCCCAGTCTTTGTCTGAGGAGGTGGGGTCATACCGCTTCAGCATCTGCACAGTTGTTTGGTATGACAATACAATACAGCATGCCAGCAAACTCATGCAGTCTCCTATTATGGATGTGGACCTAGCTGTGAGTCTTTTGAAGAAGACTGAGCGAGATCTCCAGAACTACAGGGCAAGTGGCTTTGTGACTGCACAGATGGCGGCCAAAGACATTTGGGAAGAGATGAATGTGGAGGCTGTTTTAAAACAAAAAAGGCTGAGGTCCACAAAGCGGCACTTCTCATATGAATCACATGATGAGCCTTTCAGTGATGCACTTAGGAAGTTGGAGGTTGGATTCTTCAACGTTGTCGTTGATGCAGCCACGTCAGCCATCAAGGAGAGATTTTCCACATTGGAATATGTGGGACAGAAATTCGGGGTTTTGACAAATTTCCCAAGTCTTGCAGGTGAGGAGCTGGCAGAGCAATGCGAGGCACTAGGCAGCACACTGCACTTTAAGGGGCACTCTGATGTGGACAGTAGAGAGCTTGTGCAGGAAATTAAGAACTTCCCTGAACTGCCATCAAAGACCATGAGCCTCCTTGAGCTTATCACTTTTATGCATGATAAGGATCTATCGGAGATCTACCCCAATTTTTGGACTGCTATCAGGATTGCACTTACTCTGCCAGTCACTGTGGCTCAAGCAGAGAGGAGCTTTTCAAAACTAAAGTTGATCAAGTTATACCTGAGATCAACCATGTCCCAGGAACGGCTCACTGGCCTTGCCGTCATCAGTAGATTTCATACGATGACATCATTGATGATTTTGCATCAAGTAAAGCCTAAAAAGTCAGGTTTTCGTTTTAGTTTGTGTTTTCTGTTCTTAGTGCAATAGTGTAATAATTAGATTCTCTTTAGTGTGTTTTCACATTTGTGTGTAATATATAATATATATATTATATTATATATTTTATTTGTATATTATTCTTAATGTGTTATATTATTGTTGCTCTCTGCACTTGTAAAATGTTTTATATATCTGATTGTATATATGTTTGGCACATTTATGTATATTTAAGTTCTGATAACTGTCATAGTTTACCAAAAGACAACGAACACAATTCTGCACAATGTCGGATGTTAGGAAGGATTTGTGCAATTGAAAAATATAAATTTCTCTTTAAGAGAAATGTTGTTATAATAAAATATGACTGTTTGTGAATCATTTTGTGTGTCTGTGTGTTTTTTTTTTTTGGGGGGGGGGGGGCGCTCAAAGGTGGTCTCACCCCGGGTGCAATTCAATGTAGAACCGCCACTGAGTTTGCTAATGTAATTTTGCTGAAATATCCTTTATGTTTTTGCTTTTTATGTTTTCATGTGTAATGCATAACTATTGACACGATTAATGCTGTTTACAAGGTAGGATCACATATTTAGTCTTACCTTAGGTTTTTTCTTCCAACTAGCACAGTGATTCAGCTTGTGTTATACTTAAACTCAAATTGACTGGCCACACGAAAACAATAAAATAATATAGAATGTCCAAGGTACCAGCTCAAGAGAACACTAATCACCATAATGGTGACTAATTAAACTAAGACTTAATTAAGTCTGAATAAAAACTTTTTGTATGTTTTTTGTTTTTAATTTTTGTAGCCCCAATGAATTTACAAAGCATGCATACTTATTCAAGCAAAAAAGCTTATGAGTATTCCACCATTATAACCCACAATGCAGTGCTATAGTGTTATTTTACTGTGTGCAGGTTGTTGTTGTTTTTTTGTTTTTTAATCATAAACTGTACATTTAATACGTACATTACTTCAAAGGTTGATTTTTTTTATTTGACCTCTTTAGACAGACAAGTGAAGGCTGATGTGAGATGATAAAGAACAGAGGAGTTGGTCAGAAGCATCATGATAGATTTTGTATACTGTATTTAAGAATCACAGTAGATTGCTGTAGGAATTTACAGTAATTTTTTACAGTGCATGGCTGGAGTCTCTGATGATCCTCCAAGCTTTTTTCACACACCGCCTGTTATATATGTCCTGGAGGGAGGGAACCTCCCCTCCGATGATGTCCGATGACCTACCTTTGCAGGGCTTTGCGGTTGTGGGCGGTGCTACAACAGATTTCCCATCCCCCGCCCCCCAACACTGTCACTCACTCACCATGTTACGAGTCACGGCCAGAAGTCAAGACTAAACCAATTCACCTTGGTGAGGTGACCACATAATCGTTTTGTATTACTTATTTTTATTAGCCATTTCAACAGAAAAACAAAAATGTGCAGGAACTATAGGCCTGTATTTATAATATTATGAATAAAATGTGCGTTATTTGGAAGAAAGTCGAGTGTGACTGACTTTAGCCCACTAATTTCATTAGAGTATTGCTCTGTTATACAGTGGACCCCCCCAGTCAGTCACCCAGAGGTGAACTATCCCCTGCCTGCTGCGCCCCCGCCTCCCCTTTCCCCTTCACACACGGCACCTTCTCAGCACGCAGGGGCGCCAATTTGCCAATTCCCCACACAGTGAAATGATAGATAATAGAAAACCTCTATGTAGAAAACCGCTTCGCGGCGCAGAGGATTTTTTATTTTTTTTTAACTGCTCGTGCCGCCCCCATGTGACATGAAAAAATGCCGCCCCGGGCGAATGCCCGGTTCGCCCGTGCCTAACAGAATAACAGATGTTGTTAACAAGACACACAGATATCAACTCTCGGCATACAAAACGCAACAATGGTGACAATTAACAAACGTACTTTTACATAAAAAGTAAAAGCTGAACATTAAAATACAAGTATCTTAGACTGTAACAAAAACAACATCAAAATAAACTAGCAAATAGTAAAAAAATCGAAGTAAATTGTCCATGCCGCAGTGCATGCTGGGAACATAGCAGTTAATTTCAACAACAGTAGACTTACAGTAATTTAACAGCAATATGCTGCAAATATGTTTTTTTACAGTGTGGGCTGCTCTCACTGCTACCATCAGGCAGGCAGTATTGCAGCATCAGGACCCGCACCAGCAGACTACATGACAGCTATTTCCCCCAAGCAATCCGACTTTTAAACACTTGATCTCTCATGATCAATAATCAGCACTGCACTTTATTAATCTATTATCTCACACTGGACTGTCATAATTATATTCTCCTCAATATAACTACTGCATATATATTTTTACATACTCTTATTTTATTTTTTTATTGTATGTGTATTCTATATTGTGTGTATTGTTTACTGTACATTGTATACTGTATTGTGTTGTGTAATTATGTGTACATTTGATATGTAAATTGTGTTGTGTAAATATGTTGTTTATTGTAATTGGTATAGGTCTCGTCACGGTCATGACTGCTATGTTGCTCGGAACTGGACACAAGACTTTCACCTACTGTTGCACTTGTGTACATGGTAGTGTGACAATAAAGTGATTTGATTTTGATTTGATGATAAAAAATAAAACAAAGCAGAGGCAAGTCACTTGGGGATTAAGCATACTGGTAAAGCTCAAGCCGCAAAATTTGCTGAATTGATAGTCTGCAAATAAATTGGCACTTCTAAATCGTTACAGAGGTGCGACAGAGCAATCGTTGGCGCGACAGAGCATAATATAGGGCTGGTTCCGTGCTTTATCCCTGCTGTTTACCTTGGAATAATTACTGTTTTGCGCACCTGTGGGTGTGAGGAGACTGGCGCCGTTTGTGATTAATCAGTGGAATGCAGACTGCTCCCATGAGATACACTAACAGCATTTCAACGATAGATGGCATTCCAGTAAAACCGTGCTGCTCTAAACCAGGGTTTAAAGGCCCGCGAGGCCATTTTACCCGTCCCGTGAGGCCATTTGAGAAATAATTTGACTAAAATGAAATAAAAATGGCCTTGATTCAATTAACCTGGAAAAAAATACTTTCAAATAATGTTTTCAAATCATTTTAAATGATAACAACACAACATATTGTATAATAGAAAGACCTTTTAGTGTTTTTGGTGTTTGAGCATGTAACGGAATGCGTACATTAATTTCAACCCATAATCAGAAATGGCAAGCAATTGTATGGCCCACGAATAATTTCGTAAATACTCAAATGGCCCTTAATGGAAAAAAGATTCTCCAACCCTGCTCTAAACAAGTGAAGTTCATTCCATACATAGGCTGCTGTTAGTAAAGCCTAATAGTTTCTATAAGGTCTTGTTAATGCGTACATCTTTAATTTCTTCTCCGTATACCCCATCTTTTCATTTTTGCCTTCACCAATTTTGCTAAAGTTCTATTTTATTATTTAACAGAGGAATGGCAACATTTTCCAATGCTTTGTAGGCTATACGCAGTGAAAAAGTGTTGGGACCAAAACTGCATGATATTTGGTTATTTCTACATGTCAGACACATGTATAAATAACTACATTCATTCAGCTTCTGTCAGTACTTCTTTTAGGGCTTCCTGCTAACCGACTGGTTCAATTTGCCACATGACGCCCAGTATATGGGCCGCCCGTCAGCATCTCCAAGGCAGAATCCGGCAGAATCCACCGCGGAGCGAAAACCTGCTATCAACTATGGACATGTGACCTAAGGCAAAGATCAAAACAAACTACCTCTTTAAGTGTTGAGATCGGTTTGGCAAATTAATTGTAAAATGTAAAGAATTTGAATTTGAAGAGGCTGCGACAATTAAATTACTTCAGATTATTGTTTGTCCTGCAAGATGACCGCTGTTCTGGATAGCCTTGGCACAGATATGCATACAAACCATATAACCTCGAGCAGCTTCGGTACCGTTCACAAGTTGCAGAAATCCCCTACACCCCAGAAATCCCTTCTACAGCAGTCCACAGCATGGTCACTGCGCAGGAACCGCGTATGCGCAACTGGACTCTTATTGCTATCATCCTTGCATGGTGGGTAATGTTCACTACATCCCAAAAGCTCACGATTTAGGTTATGCCTCTTCCTATGGCGCACATGGGTTCTTATGGAACACATGGCCCCAATTCTTCACCCACACCAACCTAACAAGGTAAGGAGACTAGCTCAATCCAAACGTCGTTTAAAAAGCCTACAATTACATTGCTGAGTTTTCCTATGATATTTAATAATGAAAACCTTTTTTATGTTCATTTTGACAGAGAAAGAGAATAGTTAACCGGAAGTGCGCATGGTGAATGGAAAACCAAAGAAAGTTCGAAAACCACGAACTATCTACTCTAGTTTCCAGTTGGCAGCTCTCCAGCGCAGATTCCAAAAGACCCAGTCCCATCGTTCTTGACAGACTATTCATGGCATTCATCTACGAACACTGTAATAACTCTGCAATGAGTGCAGGACATATTCTAACAGAGGACTAAAATGGCCGAGTACACCTGTTGTAGGTGGTTGCAACCCAGTCTCATATAAAAACGTACCCTGACTACATTGGTCCAAAGTGCAAAACGTAGAGGGGTTACAATAATGGCCCTTGAATTGTATGACTGTTACATTTTTTTTGCCTATTCGTTTGCGTCCAAGTCACGTGACTTTCAAGATTCCGGCCGTGAGAACAAAAAACATGGTGGACATTTCTCTCATTTTTAGTGAAAAAAATCAATATTTTGAGTTAGTTTCTGCATAAAAATAAGTTTATATAGAAATATATATTATATTTTAATAATATTCACTCAGTGAATGTACATAAACGTTTTGGTTGCTATGGACTAGGTCGAACAACGAATCGATAAAATTTGATTATTAAAAGAGTTGGCAACGAATTTCATTATCGATTCGTTGTGCCAGTCAGTATTAAGCCAGTCAATAATTTGCAGAGACGTTTGAGTATAAGTTAAAAAAAGTTGAGTTGAGTGGGGAGCGGAGCATCTATGAGGCGCCAGACTGGACAAAAGCGAAGCGAACTCCGCTAGCGCGAGAGAGACCGAGTGTGTCCGAGATCGCGAGAGAGACCGAGTGTGTCCGAGATCGCGCAAAAGAGACCGAGTATGTCCGAGATCGCGCTAGAGAGACCGAGTGTATCCGAGATCGCGCGAGAGAGACGGAGTGTGTCCGAGATCGCGCGAGAGAGACCGAGTGTGTCCGAGATCGCGCGAGAGAGACGGAGTGTGTCCGAAATCGCGCGAAAGAGACCGAGTGTGTCTGCGGTAAATTGCTACATAGCTACTACGTAGTAGGCTATATATTACTAAATACCTTACACACCATAGGAGGTGGTCAATCCATTGTATTTGTTTTTTTATATTATTTTATTTTATATTGTATTTATCTTTTATATACATTGTATTTATAATTAATATTAGGATAGACTAGAGATATTATCTTCTGTTATAATTATTATTATTGATATTATTATTATTATTACCTATTATCCATGTGTGAGACTTGTCATTTTTGTGCATTTGCTTGTCAAATAATGTCAAACATTTTGTTAAAGATTATAACATCTTTGACAAAAAACTAAATAAAACACAAGTTTGTGAGTGTGTGCATCTGTGAGCGTGAGTGTGTGCGAGTGTACATTCAAAATGAGTGAATCTTTGCAAACAAACAATAAAGCTTTTCAGTTTGAACATTAAATATCTTGTCTTCGTTGTATATTCATTGAATATCGGAACTTTACTGGAATAGGGGTTTGTATGATCATCAGGGGCCTAATTTATAAAAGTATAAACACATATAAACAAACTGAGAAATAAGAAACTGATTATGATGACAGAAATCCACGCTCCCCACAGAATATGAAAACTTGCTAAGTTACACCATATTTTGAGTTGATTATTATTTTTTAACAGAAACCAGCATAGGACGTGAATTGTTACAGCCATGTATTTTGATGTGTGTGTGTGTGTGTGCACATACTGAGCTTGTCCATATACACAGTAGACGGAAGTGAATTCTATACAGCTAAAAATGAGGCACCAAACACCTACAGCAGACTTTGGATGTGCAACAGTGCTCTCCATCATCATCAGTTCCTACATAGATTGAAGCTGTTCTGGTGGCACAATGTGGCCGATACTGTAGTAGTTTTTCATGCCAATTTTGTGAAAAATCACTCAGCATCTTTGGGGTTTTGATTTCAGAAGAATAGACTTTATTATCACACAATAAAGCCGAGTTGCCTACGGTGAAACCACAGTACCAACAACAACTGAAGCATCTCTGGTTTGGTTTTACTTAAATACATCTCCTCAAACAAGGTGGGGCTTACATGTATTATCCATCATGCTCTTCATTGACTCTGGTCTTGACCATATTAAGAAGTAACAGAATGTCCTTTGGAAGAGATCAATTCTCCCCCCTAAGTAATGCTATTTATGTTTCTGCACACACAGTCAAATAGTCAAACCTATGTGAGCACATATTCATCACGTCACAGGCCTTTACATACAGTAAACTGCATGTTTGCCCCTCAGACATAACTGTGGTATAAATCAACAATGTTTTCATCAATTACTCCTGATTAACTTGATAAAAAATATACTACAATACCACCTCAGTAATTCACTAGCCAAAATTTTGTTTTTGCTTCAGCATCTGTCAATCGTCCTGTCAGAATTTTGAAACCTTATATTTCCCGTTAGTAATATTGGAAAGGCAAGTTATCCAGACCTACATATTAGTAGTTACTGGTATAACACATCAGTCACTTGTATTATTTTTTTTTAAAATTGAAATACATTTCTTCATTTAGAGTATTATTTTCATTAATACAGATAAAATGTTTAACATGGTTATGTATACATGATTAAACAACATATGAAAAAGAAACACGACTAGCAATTGAATCATGATTTATATGCTATTTGAAAATATCAGCAGAACTTACCGCGTTTCTGCTGAGGTGGTTCAGTGATGGGAAGGATGGGAGGAGGCCTGGTGGTGGGCTGGATGGGAGGAGGACTGGGGGTGGACTGGATGGGAGGAGGCCTGGTGGTGGACTGGATGGTGGACTGGATGAGAGGAGTGGTGGTGGGCTGGATGGGAGGAGGCCTGGGGTGGACTGGATGGGAGGAGGCCTGGTGGTGGACTGGATGGTGGACTGGATGAGAGGAGTGGTGGTGGGCTGGATGGGAGGAGGTCTGGTGGTGGGCTCCTGGTTAGTACAACCTCAATGGTACAAAAAAAGGAAATTATTCACCTCCTGTAATAAGAACAAATGTCTCCTTTTTTCTAGCAGTGACTGTGCTCGATAAGGAAACATCCAGTACATTTGTCTTTTGTATTCTTCTGTCTATAAATGCTGCCCTATGGACTCTATGCTCTCTGTAGAACTGAGGCGAGGCTGATTTTGTACTCTAGTGCAATGACACTATGACAGTGGTACCAAGAAAATTCCCAACTGTAATTGCTGTGTCTGTGCCACATTTATTTTTGTGGAGTAAGATTTTAAATAATCGCACACACTTACCATTAATTAACAGTTCATAGAGAGCCTTCATCCTGTCAAGGCATTTTTCAGAATGGTCTGACAGCTGCCATTTTGGCTGGAGGGCTTGTGCGGACCAGGTTTTCTGCTTCTTCATTTTCTTTCCAATGAAGACTATGGCCTTGTACCCCAATGTGTTTAGCTTTTCCACCTGAAAATAAAGATATATATTATATAATATATACAGAAATATAAGAAATTATAAATGTCTGAAACATTGTGGCCTGTAATTATGTAAATAATAACTACAGACGTTAAACACATACCAAGACAGATGCCTCATCAATAACATGAGAGGTGGTTTGGTTTTGGTTTTTCAACCATGTCTACTTTCTGGCCTCAAATTTCTGAAGTTTTTTTGCCAGTCTTTGCTTTCTTGGCTGTACTGACTGGCAACATTTGCAGGTCTTGGTGGCCACACCAATAGCTGATTTGCAGCTCACACAGGTTGTTGTTGTTGACCCTCGTGGCATCTTAAAATTAGAATATAAAACAATCAACATTTAATAACCAAAGTGACAAAGGAACTGCATTATTTAAGTGTTACATTACAAATGTTTGTAATTTGGCCTTCTTCAGCATTATCAGTAGTGTCAGACATCAGCACTCAATGTGTGTTTCATATTTTCAAACGCGATACAGCACGAGATATCGTTAATATCGATATAGTTTATTTTGCGTTTAAATGACTACATTTCTGCCCTTGAGCCGTGTGTCAGCTGTTGCAGTGCACTGTGGATTTGTAGTATGAGTGAGTGGTGGGAGTGCGATTTACCGCAGGCCATTAATAATAGACGTTCCGGTATGAAATTATCCGGCCACGGAAAAAATATCGATATGACTTTTAGTCCATATCGCACAGCCCTACTACAGATTCTATGCAACAATAACCCATACTCCATAGTTCCAAGTTGATTTCTGTTTTCATCTAGGTATTGTATTGTATTTTTTGTGTGTATTTTACCACTTGTCTTATAGCTCCTATCTCATTTTGATTCTGCAAGTGTCAGTCTAGCAGTCAAGCTAGCTCACATGAGATGAAAACATGGTTGGTGATACTGGGACGGTTGTAACGCCCCGTTACAACTGTCCCAGTATCGCCAACCAAGTTTCATTTATATTTTAAAAACTAATTAAGCTAAAAAATCTGCATAGTTTCTGTTTAATGTGCAAATTAAAAGTAAAATGTGCACTGTGCATTGCAAATTAAATGTAAAATGTCATCAAATCACATTTTAAGGTAGGCCTAATTATCTTTTTTTATATAAAAATAGTCAGTGGAAACATGTGATTGCTTACAATGCCAAATATCAGAAAGAGGAAGACAGACAGGGGAGTCCCATTTCCTGTGCTGGAAAGGGCTTCCGGTGAAATCAGACAGGGAAAGTCAGTCAGGGGAGTGGCCAAGTCATATGGCATTTGCCATGTGACCCTACACCGATTCCACAAGAAGAGGAGCCAGGGATCAAAGACACTTCCCAGCGTTGGATACTGGACTCCGAAAAGAGTATTCACACTAGAGCAGGAGCTCCTCTTAAGAGACTACCTATTGCAGGCAACTGATTTATATTATGGACTGAGCCAAAAGGAGGTAGCCTAGATATGTATTAAGTAGGCTATGCTATGTACATTTGTTGTGTAAACTAATTGTAAACTAATTAATTTATATAATTTAGGTCCGAAATTTTGCCTATGATTTGGCAAATACCTACAGTTGCAGGTACCCTGAAACCTGGGCAGAGAACGGGATGGCTGGAGCCGACTGTTTCACAACATTTTTGAAGAGGCACCCCACTCTCTCTATAAGAAGCCCTCAGGCTACAAGCCTCTCACGGGCTACGAGTTTCAATCAGACAAACGTGAATACGTTTTTTGACAACTTGTTTTCTGTCCTGGACAAACACAGAGTTTCTGCACAGGACATCTGGAACATGGATGAAAAAGGTGTGGTGGAAATTATCTATATCTCCCTCAGAAGCACCTTCCAGAGGCTCACAGCCTTACAAAATAAAAACACTAAATAACATAATATTTTTTTTTTATACAGGAATCACCACAGTGCAAAATCCTGAAAAAATTGTGGCCAGAAAGGGAGTCAAGCAAGTAGGTGCAGTTACCTCTGCAGAACGGGGGACACTCGTTACACTTGCCTGTGCAGTGAATGCCCTGGGGAATTCCATCCCACCAATGTTCATCTTCCCCCGGAAAAAAATCCATCCTTCCTTTACCAGCAATGGCCCTCCTGGCTGTATCGGTACAGCAAATGGGTCTGGGTGGATGCAAGGGGAGGACTTTTTGGTCTTCCTCGAGCACTTCCAGACTCACACCAAGTCCTCACTGGAGTCAAAAGTGCTGCTAATCCTGGACAACCATACCTCCCACCTTTCTGTGGAGGGGATTGATTTTTGCAGGAGCCATGGCATCGTCCTCCTCTCATTCCCCCCACACTGTTCCCATAAGCTGCAGCCCTTGGATCGAAGTGTATATGGGCCACTGAAGAGGCTCGTATACAACTGCTGTGCCAGCTGGATGAAAGCTCATCCATGAGCCACAATGACCATTTATGATATCCCAGGCATTGTAAAGCTTGCCCTTCCCTGTGCTGCATCACCGGCAAATATTCAGGCAGGGTTTGCATGCACTGGAATTTGGCCTTTTAATAGGAATATTTTCAGTGACACTGACTTTGCACCATCCCTAGTCACAGACCGCCCACTGCCAGCAGTGACACCAGAGCTTCCATCTTCCTCCACAACTCCCTCACCCAATGTGGCAACAGTGGCATCCTCCATGCCACTTAGAGCCTCATCCCCTGTCACACCATGTGTGGTGTCCAATCCTGAGCCTGAGCCTGAGCCATCATCCTCTGCTATGGACACAACTTTTTCACCAGTGTCCATCCGTCCACACCCAAAAGCTGGCCCAAGAAAGCAGACGACAAAGGGCAGGAAAAGAAGGGAAACCTCTGTCCTGACAGATAGTCCCATGATAAAACAACTGGAGGCTGAGAAAAGCAGGTCTGCACCTAAAAGAAAAATTAATTTCGGCAACAACAAAAAATCTAAACCAAAGAAGCAGAAAATTCAGGAGTCATCTGATGATGAAAATGATTTCTGCATTGTGTGCTTGGAAAGCTTCTCCAAGCCAGGGGAGGTCTGGCTCCAGTGCTGGTCCTGTAAAGCCTGGGCACACAAGGACTGCACAGATGGAAGGGATTTCTACACTTGCCACAACTGTGACTTGGACTAGGCCTACCGAGCCCCCCACCCCCTCTCTCTCTGTTGTTGAGATGTTTTAGTTCCTGTTTAAACTTTTTGAAGATGTTCTACCCATTAAATAATTTTCTTGCATTATAATTTGACGGTTTCGCCTCTTTTTTGTCATATAGTATGAAAATAAAGGTAATCATTACTTAAAAATATGAAATGAATAGTCACAATAACATGACTGATAAATAATATTTTCCATTTTGAGTAGGTTATATGATTAATTAATTATGTAGCCTATATTTTAGACATGTTACAACCGTCCCTGTACACTGGGACGGTTGTAACACTGGAGAGACTGTATTAAAATTAATTTTGCAACCTGTACATATTTCATAAAACCACTTTAATACATTGTTTCAGCAGTTGACAGATTGAAGTTTATAATATAACAAATTGATTATTCCAGTATAAATGGTCTCAGGCTCCTTAAATACTAATTAACCATCATGCCATCCAATAAATCACTGCACACATTTTTTTTTGTCAACTGAAATCTAACTATATAACAGCCTATTGTAGCCTATTTGCTGTGGCATATATAAATGACTTTGGCATATTTGAATGACTGTGTTAGGTCATTCTGGCATAAAAACCATCCAAAATCATAAAGATAAAAAAATTCTCAAACAATCCTCATTTAGATCATTATTTACACTCAATTTCTCCAATCCTGTCTGTATTTGTGAGAAGTGGCGCTGTCCTGAGTTGAAAGATAGCCTACTTTACGGCTTTATTATCAAGTAAATAGGTGTGTATGTTCGTGTCGGCCGCTGTCCATTTCCTAAGGTTCTGAAATCCAACATTTTTTGACTACTTTTTAATTTTTTTTAAAGGGCGTGCGCCCATGTGGAAAACATAAATCGGCGCCTATGCACACACACACACACACACACACACACACACACACACACACACACACACACACACACACACACACACACACACACACACACACACTATCTTTGTGAGGACTCTCCATAGGCATAATGGTTTTAATACTGTACAAACTGTATATTCTATCCCCTTACACTAACCCTAACCCTGCTCATCACAGAAACCTTCTGCATTTTTACATTAAAAAAAAAAAATCTCATTCTATATGATTTATAAGCCTGGGTACCCATGGGGACCTCAATTTAGGTCCCCACAGTGACTCCATGTGTCTGTGTGCATTCGGGTTTAAGTCCCCACCAGGATAGAAAAGAATGTATATATACACACACAGACACACACACACACACACTTGAAGCCCTAAAAGTGCTCTCTGAACCTGAGCCTGTTACGGCACAAGTCCAAAATGTGAAAAAAATGTTTAGGGAAAACCCTGGGTTTAAAAAAAAAAACTACAACTCCCTAGACCCCTCTTCAGTATTTGTGTTGATGTCAGCACCCCAGTTGTAGTTCCTCCGTTTTAGAGTCGTGCTAGGGTTGTGAAAACATATATCTACCCAATATATAAAATATCACACACTGTCTAATAAATAATTATACTGCATGTCTATGATCTATGCTAAGAAAAGACAAAACATTTGTTTAATGATGATATATTAACTAAAACCAGCGCGACAACTGCTCTGCTCACGTGTCGCAAAGCGGACTGTTCTCGTCTCCATAGTAACGGCCATTGTTGCTACTTCCGCTATCAAAAATGTAAAAAAAAAAAACACACATTTATTTTTCATAACTGAAGACGTAATTATTAAAACCGTCATATTTCACGTCAATTTACTGTAGTGCTGCATTATAAAACACAAATATCTTTAAGACAAGAGATAATTAATTTTCCACTTAATGTCCGCCGTTTTTGTTTTCCAGACAGGAACCTCGAGAGTGAGGTTACCTTTATATGGAAGCCGGTTTCCGCCACAGTTAAATAAAAAACGGTGATTTTGTAAGTCAATACAATGAGATACTAAGTCATTATTATGAGAAACTTTCTCATAATAATGACTTAGTGTCTCATAATAATGACTTAGTATCTCGTAATAATGACTTAGTATCTTGTAATAATGAGAAAGTTTCTCATAATAATGACTTAAAATCTCATAATAATGACTTAATATCTCATAATAATGACTTAGTATCTCGTAATAATGACTTAGTATCTTGTAATAATGAGAAAGTTTCTCATAATAATGACTTAATATCTCATAATAATGACTTAATATCTCATAATAATGACTTAGTATCTCGTAATAATGAGAAACTTTCTCATAATAATGACTTTGTCTCGTAATAATGAGAAACTTTCTCATAATAATGACTTAATATCTCGTAATAATGAGAAACTTTCTCATAATAATGACTTTGTCTCGTAATAATGAGAAACTTTCTCATAATAATGACTTACAGTGCGCATGCGCAATGTGCTCAGTCAGACGAATTGTGCGTTTCTATGGAAGCCGGTTTCCGCCACAGTTAAATAAAAAACGGTGATTTTGTAAGTCAATATAATGAGATACTAAGTCATTATTATGAGAAAGTTTCTCATAATAATGACTTAGTATCTAGTAATAATGACTTAGTATCTAGTAATAATGATTTAGTATCTCGTAATAATGACTTAGTATCTCATAATAATGAGAAAGTTTCTCATAATAATGACTTAGTTTCTCATAATAATGACTTAGTATCTCATAATAATGAGAAAGTGTCTCATAATAATGACTTAGTATCTCATAATAATGAGAAAGTTTCTCATAATAATGACTTAGTATCTCGTAATAATGACTTAGTATCTCGTAATAATGACTTAGTATCTCATAATAATGAGAAACTTTCTCATAATAATGACTTACTGTGCGCATGCACAGACGGATCACACAAATGACAACAGCACAACTCTTTTGAAAGTAAGTATAGTTTTATAGCAACCACTGAAGAGGTTTGCAAATAACAACAGTTGTATGTTAAACCACAGCACATTACGTTTTTCAGTTAACATTTACTTCATCTTAAAGATGCCGTTAACAGAGTGCCAAACTGCGATGCAATGGTCGCATTTTGTTCGATAAATGGTCGCTAAAAATAGCAAAGTTGGTTTACTCTCCGATTATGTGCTGTCTTTTTCTGTGGCGTATGAGAAAGATTAAAGGGTAACTAAACCCCTGCTCAGAGTCTGACTCCACCCACTAGCAATATTTGAAAAATGCTGGAAAAGTGGGCAGACCCCAGCGGGGATAGAGGGGACGAACCGCGGGGGGGCGTGCACCTGAGACCCGTAGTGACGGATTCATTGACAGCTGCTGTCAGACTAAAATGGAGAGTGACTGGAGTGACACAAGTAGCTTTGCCACGGAGCGGTCTTTTGAAGTCGAGGACTTTTCTCCCCCACCTTCACCTGAAGTGGAGGAGGGTGAATTGTCTGTGGACACTGGGCCGGAGCCATATCAATTCGAGCCGCTGGCTCAAACTGCGGTTTTAACTCCCGCATCGCGATCGGCATCCGACGATGCTAGCGAAGCAGCCGCGCAAGGGAGAATGGGGCCAGTGTCTAGCTCGTACCAAGGGCGTGGTGAGCTGGACCTGCTTACGTCAGCTCTCACCGCTTACGTCACGAACTACCGCAAACAGCCAATAGGAAAATTCAACTACAGTAGCCACCGTTCAACCTGAAGAGGGCAGCACTCAGACGTTTTTACACCATATATTGTAGAATTAAAACACTTTATACACAAATGTCAAAAAAAATTACTTGAATCAATGACCAGTACTAATAAAGCCCCATTCTTACAGATCATTAACTAAAAAAAGTTGGTTTAGGGTTAAGTTACCCTTTAAACGTCAAACCGTTTAGCGCGATGTAAGTCCTGGGCAAGTGTGTTGACTCGTGAATCGGTTTCAACCACACAGAGCTGGTGTGCATTATTTAAAAATACAGTTGTTACACCTCAATACATTTTCAGGTTTTAATTCCCAAAACACTCTTGTGAGTATAACTACGTTCTTACGCCAGGGATTCAGGGGGTGAACTACTAACGGAGGCTTGTTTGAGTAACGTGTATGTGCGTGCGTGCGTATTAGCGCGGGACAGAAAGCATTCAGACCTGCGTGTGTACCTGTGTGTTCGCGCTGTTATGATTCAACTGGGGATCGTATTAACTGGATGTGCGCTTGCACACTGTGGTAAAGTTAGTTTTACGTTTGATATTCGTTGGATATTCGGGTTCATACACATTAAACTCCAAGACCGCTTGACCTAAAGATGTCAAACTAACTGCAAACTAACTGAATATTATTTCCTCTGTTGCACAAAGCTTATTTTTGAGAGTTTTTCTTAGGTATTTATGTGTGTGACAAGGAGGAGGGCGTGGCCGGGCCGTGAGGGTGCATGGCAGGGTAGAGCAAGATAAAGGGTGACCTGAAATGCCAGTTTTAGAGAGAGAGAGAGACGCACGTGATGCATGTGTGTCTGTTCGTTTATGTTTTATGTTGTTTTAAGGTCATTTATATAATTACATTTAACGTTGAATGTTTAGCCGATTCCCGCCTCCTCCTCGCCCATCCTTTTACCATTAAAGTGGTCCCGAAACACGGGAGGGAGGAGGGATACGCTGTTGTGGAATCCTCGATGCTGCCATCCGCCAAGGAAGCAGCTGTGATGTCTGCCTGGCAGCTGCAGAGAGCCGGAGGATCTGGCTGCCATCTGCCGAGAAGGGGAGGAGCGGTTCCATCTGCTGGGGGAGGAGCGGTTGAGGACCGGGCGACAGTGTGTCCAGGAACTGGCGAGCAAGATTCTCTCTCTCTCTCACCCGCCTGCCCTTTCCCTCTCCCCACGTCCAGTGGCACCCCTGCCTGAATCGGGCAGAGGAGTAATGTGACATGGAGGAGGGCGTAGCTGGGCTGTGAGGGTGCATACCAGGCGCTGAATCAGATGATCAGTGGGAGAGCAAGATACTCTAGTCAGTTCGAGAGAGAGAGAGACGCACACGGTCGTGTTGCATGTGTGTATGTTCGTTTATGTTGTTTTAAGTTCATTTATATCATAAAAGTTTATGTTGACTGTTCAGCCGGTTCCCGCCGCCTCCTTGCCCATCCTTATACTGTTACAATGTGATATATAAATAAATAATAAAACAATGTGACAAGCAACACAAAGTTACTCTGGGGTGCTTTTGGATGTTATTTAAATAAAATACTTGATATTAAATTTGTTATTTAGGTGATGGCTTAAATGTCATAACTGACATATATTTGTCTACAGGATGGAGGATCTGAAGGGATTCTTGAGACAGAGGAATGTCCCTGAGGAAACAATAGAGACACTGGAACATGAAAAGGTGAAACAGATACGATTAACACAGATAATGTTCATAAAAGTTTAAAAGTATTTTGTTAGAGATTAACATTTTAGCTCCAAACTCAGATATAAGACACCAAATCCATTCTTGCACTGACGGTGGTAGTAGTACAAAATGTTGCACAAGTAATTGATAAATACTCGTTCAGCTTTAAATATTCGACTAGAAAAACTTGATTTTCATTTGTGCCTTTGCCAGCTATGGGCAACAATGAAACTTCTTTTCTCACTAAAATCTTGCAATTACAACTAAATGTATTGGCTGGCACTGTACACTCAAGCCCAAAATGTCAAAACATTAAGTGAGGAATATTAGCAAGAATTAAACAAATGCACTTCTGAGACCTTCTGTGCCACCATTTGCTCATTAACTGTTTGGAGAAGAAGCTGGAAATGGGGAAATACACTTATGTAATCTTACTGTATGCAAATGTAAAACCTTGATAACATTTTCCAAAAATGTCTTCTGGGATGTTTTACTGTATGTTAGTCATGTTCGTTAGTGACAAGCTCAAAAAATTACATAAAAGTATCATAAAAAACATTAAACAGAATTTTTTTCATATCCCCCACCCCTCTTAAACCCTTTGGCTGGCTGGTTCGCTTGGCATTGGGAGGGTCTTTTGGTTAGTTTATAGTTGCGACGCCATCGCCACCACCCTCCATCTCTAACAGACTGGTGTTGAGCCAACAACCCGTCTCTGAATGTGGAAAAACAAAAGAGATGGTTTTTGACTTTAAGAGAGCACAGAGTGTGACGAAGCAGGTGGAGAATGGGGATCTATATGCAGCAGTTTAAGAAAGCAAAACAAGGGACACCTGGCACAGAGCATCCAAAACATGCAAGAACTAACAAGGGAAACAAGGAAACTAAAGGGCTTAAATACACAAATGGAACAGACAAGGGAATAAGGAACACCTGGGGAAACCTTCAGGGAAAGAGCACTAATCAGGGGAAAACCAATCATAAAATGAAACTACAAAGGACTACAAAAACCAAACAGGAAACAGGAACTAAACTAAATTTCAACATAAAAGCACAAAAACAAAAAGACAACAGTGAACATGACACAGAGTGACCGCTCTCTGCAGAACATCCACGGCTCCTCTGTGGAGATCGTCAAGAGCACCAAATTCCTTGGTGTTCACCTGGCGGAGAACCTCACCTGGTCCCTCAACACCAGCTCTATCACCAAGAAAGCTACTTTCTTCGAAGGCTGAGGAAAGCACATCTCCCACCACCATCCTCACTACATTCTATAGAGGGACTATTGAGAGAATCCTGAGCAGCTGCATCACTGCCTGGTTTGGGACTTGCACCGTTTCAGAATGCAATCCCTGCAGAGGAACGTGAGGACAGCTGAGAAGATCATCGGGGTCTCTCTTCCCTCCATCAAAGACATTTACAAAAAACACTGAATCCTCAAAACAACCAGCTTTGTGGATGACCCCTCACACAAATTCTGGGCAAGTCTGGCAAGAGGTACCGAAGCATTTGGGTCCTCACGGCCAGACTGTGTAACAGCTTCTTCCCCCAAGCCATCAGACTCCTCAATACTCAGAGACTGGACTGACACACACACACAAACACACACACGTGTCCTGAGTTGCACTTTAATTATTGTCACTTTATACCTGTCTGCTACCTCAATAACTGCTAGGTGCATAGAACACCATCTCGTAGTTTATGTTCCCCTTCTGTCGCTCTCTCCACGTTGTGTCGGAGAAGCGACACTAGGGGTCTCTCTTGAGCGCCGATATTCACCTCTGATCTTATTGAAAAGGGCCAATGGGAGTTGGCAGTCGGTATTTGCATACCCGCCCCGGACATACGGGTATTTAAGCGGGGCAAATACGGGAGTTCATTCAGAAAATTTCTTCGGAGCCGATGGTCTGTCTGCAGTTTGCTGCGAGTTACACGCCACTTAAACGTTCCTGTTTTCCTCTAACAATCTGCATGCTGTTGGATCTTGACGGCGCACAACAGCGGCTTTCTCCTTCTCAGTGCACGGCGTGCATTGTTGCCCCTGAGCGCTTCGACAGCGCAGACACACACACTGTGTATTAAGAGTTTTTTACTAAAAGAGTAATTTTCTCTAAAAGAGCAAACACAGCGGCGTTGAACATCCTTTTAAGGACGCGTCTTTTTCAAGATGCCTTTCCGCCCCTGTGTCGTTCCTGGATGTGGTAGAGTGCTCTCTGCTTCAGACGGCCACAGGCGCTGTCTCGTGTGTTTGGGCCACGATCACACCGAGGCGGCGTTTGTGGATGGTTCATGTTCTCACTGCGAGAACATGACCATGAACACGTTGCGGTCGTGGCTCGCTTTCAACAGAAAGCAAGCCACCCCAGCTGCACCCGCATTGCTCCTTCTTCCCACGGGATTAAGGGCGGTGTGGTCGGCGCTGAGAGGCGATTTGGAGGCGGCAGCGGGTGCAGTTTCACCGGGTAGCCCCCGCGAACCTCCCGTTCCCGACACGCTTCGCTGGTCTCCGTCCATGCTTCGCGGCGACAGCGGCTTCGCCTCACGGCCCGGCTGTCTATCCTCCGAGTCCGAAGCAGGTGAGCACGCCGCTGCATCGGAGAGTCGCGGTGTCTGATGCCGAGGACTCCCCTGGACTGCCGCCGGGCCAGCAGGCCCAGGCTGAGGCCGGCAGCTCAGATGTCCGACATGCTTGCCGGGCGCCTTGGCGTGGGGTTGGACTGGAACCCTCCATCCTCCCCACAGCCTTCTCGGTTGGATGATTGGTTCCTGGGGGCAGCGCGCGTTCGCGACCTCGCATCCCCGGTCCCTTTCTTCCGGAGGTGCATGATGAGCTGGCGTCTACATGGAGAGCCCGCTCTCCGCTCGTCTAGGTGCCAACCGCTCCACTCTCTCCACTCTCGGCGGCGGAGGCGCCACGAGTGCGACGCGATTCCCCAGGTTGATAGGGCAGTTGCGCACCATCTATGCCCGGTAGCCCTACCTCCTGGCGGGGTCGCCCGTACTCCCATCCAAGCCCTGTAGGACAACATCCTCGCTCAGCGAAGGCCTACAGTGCGGCTGGACGCGATGCCTCCGCCCTGCATGCGATGGCCCTCCTGCAAGTCCACCAGGCCAAAGCTCTCAGAAACATGCACGGGGTGGACCTGATCCTGATGTGCTGCAGGAACTGCGCTCAGCGACCAACCACGCCCTGAGAGCGACGAAGGCCACAGCGCAGGCACTTCGGACAGGCGATGGCCACCCTAGTGGTCCAGGAACGCCATCTTTGGCTCAACCTGGTCGAGATGCGTGAGGCTGACAAAAACCGCTTCCTGGGCGCACCTGTCTCCCAGATTGGCCTTTTCGGTGACACCGTCGAGGACTTCGCCCAACAGTTCTCCGCGGTGAAGAAGCAGGCGGAGGCTATTTCAGCACATCATGCGCCGCCGCAGACCTGCCGCTATGGGCCCTGCCCGTCTGCCGCCGAGGCGTCCCCTGCAAGAAAACCAGCTCCTGCTCTGCCTCAACCCGGGCCCAGCTCTCAGCCCCAGCGTTGAGCACTCCGCAGGCGGCGCCGCCCCTGTCTCACGAACCCCTCCAGGACCGGAAGGCTCCCAAGCGTTCCTGAGACATCCGACCCAGAGCCGAAGACATTAGCTCCGGAGGTGGTAAGACCGCTCCGTCCCCGGTGGAGGGCGGGAGGAGAATCCTTTGTTTTTCATTTGCCACACCCCTGGCGGGGGCTGTGGTACCCACATCCTCGATAAAAGAGCTATTTCCTTTGCCTCTGGGTCACCTGGCCGCAAATGCCGTTTTCACGGCAATGTGCTTTCAGATCACAACAGTCCGGTACACGGACGCGGCGATCCTGCCTTCCGCCTGCCCACGACTGTCCCCGGCCGGCCGGTTCAGGCGAGTCCAGAGGGCGCCAACATCAGACCTCCTCCTCAGTCAAGAACCCGCCCCTGCGGTGCGCGAACAAGGTAAGTGCTTTGAGTCTATTCTCAGCACCTCAGCCTAAGGCCGCAGCGAAGCCCCCGACGCTGCATTACCTGTTCCGCCCGCTGCGAGGCCCGCTGGGTACGTCCAAAATACTCGTCCCTTTGGTGCCCCTAAGCGCAGAGCTGGGAAGCGTGGCTTTCAGCTTCCCAACGCATCACGCTGGCTGCACGGACCATTCGACTTCGGTTCACGCAATTCAGTTTGCCCGGCTCCGCCCACCTTCAGGAGCGTCTGCTTTTCTGCAGTACACGGCGAGCACGCCAGTTCCCTGCGCCGCGAAATCGCGACCCTCTTAGCCAAGGGCGCGGTAGAGCCCGTTCCTCCAACCGAAATGAGGAAGGGTTTCTACAGCCCTTACTTCATTGTACCCAAGAAAGGCGGCGGCTTACGACCAATCCTGGACTTGCGAGTTTTCAATCGGGCCTTGTTAAAACTCCCATTCAAAATGCTTACGCAGAGAAATATTCTGGCTGGCGTTCAGCATCTAGATTGGTTCACAGCGGTGGACCTGAAGGACGCGTACTTCCACGTCTCAATTCTGCCACGACACCGACCCTTCCTACGGTTCGCGTTCGACGGCCAGGCGTTTCAGTACAAAGTCCTCCCCTTCGGCCTGTCTCTGTCCCCTCGTGTCTTCACGAAAGTCGCAGAGGCGGCCCTTGCCCCGCTACGAGTAGCCGGCATCCGCATTCTCAACTACCTCGACGACTGGCTCATCCTAGCACACTCTCGAGAGTTACTATGCACACACAGAGACCAGGTGCTCCGGTACCTCAGCCGCTTGGGGCTTCAGGTCAACTGGGAAAAGAGCAAGCTCACTCCGGTTCAGAGCATCTCTTTTCTCGGGTTGGAGTTAGACTCAGTCTCAATGACAGCACGTCTCACGAGCGAGCGTGCTCAGTCGGTGCTGGACTGCCTCGCTTCCTTCAAGCCAGGCACAGTGGTCCCTCTAAAACTTTTCCAGAGTCCTCCGCGGCGTTCGCGCCGCTGGGGTTGATGCACATGAGACCACTCCAGCACTGGCTCCAGACTCGAGTCCCGAGACAAGCATGGCACCGCGGCACGCATCGGGTAAGGATCACCCTCGCCTGCCTCAAAGTCGCTGCGTGCCACTCACATCCCCGGCAAGCTCAACGTCGTAGCGGACGCGCTATCATGACAACGCCTGCCCGGTGGGGAATGGAGGCTTCACCCCCAGTCGGTCCAGCTGATTTGGGAACGGTTTGGCAAGGCCCAGGTAGACCTGTTCTATGAGGACGAGGAGCAAGTCACGTTGGTGGCCCCCTACTGGCCCACTCGGACTTGGTTCTCGGAACTCAGGCTCCTCGCGACAGCTCCTCCCTGGCGAATTCCCCTGAGAAAGGACCTCCTCTCTCAGGGACGGGGCACGCTCTGGCACCCACGCCCAGACCTCTGGAACCTCCACGTGTGGTCCCTGGACGGGACGCGGAAGAGCTAGCCGGCTTACCGGCGACCGTTGTGAATACCATCAACCAAGCCAGAGCCCCCTCTACCAGGCACCTTTACGCCCTAAAGTGGCGCTTGTTACGCAGATTGGTGTTCTTCCGAGCCGAAGACACGCAGAGATCTTGCGATTAGGTCAGTGCTTCTGTTCCTACAGGAGAGGCTGGACAGGAGGCTGTCCCGTCCACCCTCAAGGTGTATGTTGCCGCTATCGCCGCCCACCACGATCCTGTAGGCGGCAAGTCTTTGGGTAAGCACGACCTGATCCTCAGGTTCCTGAGAGGCGCCCGGAGGTTGAATCCCTCCCGGCCAGGCCTAGTTCCCTCCTGGGATCTCTCGGTAGTCTTGGCAGGACTCCAGAGACCTCCCTTCGAGCCGCTCGAATCAGTTGGACTCAGGGCCCTCTCTCTTGGCCCTGCTGATTGCGCTCGCCTCCATTAAGAGGGTCGGGGACCTGCAAGCGTTCTCTGTCAGCGACACTTGCCTGGAGTTCGGTCCGGCAGATACGTCTGTGATCCTAAGACCGCGACCGGGCTATGTTCCCAAGGTTCCTACCACACCATTCCGAGATCAGGTAGTGAACCTGCAAGCGCTGCCCGGGAGGAGGCAGACCCAGCCCTTTCGTTGCTGTGTCCAGTGCGCGCCCTGCGCATTTACCTGGACCGCACACAGAGCACCAGGCGCTCTGAGCAGCTCTTTGTCTGCTTTGGGGGCGGCAGAAAGGGAATACCGTCTCCAAACAGAGGCTGCGCCCACTGGGTTGTCGATGCCATAACACTGGCTTATCACACCCAGGCCGTGCCCCTACCCTTACGGGTCGAGCTCACTCAACAAGGGGTGTTGCATCCTCGTGGGCACTGGCCAAGGGCACCTCCCTAGCAGACATCTGTAGGGCCGCAGGTTGGGCAACACCCAACACCTTCGCAGGTTTTACAACCTCCGTGTTGAGTCGGTTACGTCTCGTGTTTTCTCAGGTCGAGCCCGCGAGAACTTCGGTAAGGCGTGGACCGACCGGCTGGGTGGATCAGCTTGCGCCCAGCGCCCTTTCCTGGCGTCAAGGTAAAGTAGTGCGCCTTCTTCCCAGGGCGCCCCACTCCGAGTCGGGCCCCTGGTCAATTCCTCCCCAGCCCTCCAGGTCCGCGGTTCAGCGGAGGAACTCGCCGACCCAAGCCACTGCGGGTACCCTGATGGCCACCCCGTACTGGTATAGGGGCTCCACAGGTAAAATAAGAAGGCCTCCTGTTCGGACTCCTCCTGTGTGTAATTCCACGGTTCTGTCCCCTTACGAGCGGACCCCCGTGTCTCCCTTAGGCAGTTACAGCTGCCTCGGAGGGGGAGTGCTGTAGCAACTCCCCCTTTCGAGGCTGGACCACCGCACCATACTTTCCACACGAGCCCTAAGACGGCCGTGTGACGTGTCTACCACTTTTCCTCCCCAAGAAAAAGGGCAGGTGTGGTCTCCGCAGGGTCTGGGTAAGACCCCCTTCCCTATATGCGTGTAAGGGCACCGGCCGTGATTGCTCTATGTGAGAAACATAGAGAGAAATGAGGCCCAGCCAGGCTGGCCCGTTCCCATGTTGGCAAACATCGCCTTGTTCCCCTCCCAGGGTAAATAGAAGGACTCCGATGTTCTTATGGGGCATTGGGGAAGGGTACGTGCAGCCAGGTACAGACGATGCGTGGCACTGGATGAAATCCCTGCCCGCCTCTGTATCGGCGGTCCACGTACAAAGTTCAGCGCATGGCAAGATTGGAATGGGTCCCCTAGTGTCGCTTCTCCGACACAACGTGGAGAGAGCGACAAAAGGGGAACGTTTGGTATGTAACCTCCGTTCCCCGAGGGAGAGAACGACACGTTGTGTCTTTCCTCCGCCATGTCGCTGAACCGAGCCACTGTTGTGGCCGGACCATTTCCGGCTCCTCAGAAAAATCCTGAATGAACTCCCGTATTTGTCCCGCTTAAATACCCGTATGTCCAGGGGCGGGGTATGCAAATACCGACTGCCAACTCCCATTGGCCCTTTTCAATAAGATCAGAGGTGAATATCGGCGCTCAAGAGAGACCCCTAGTGTTGCTTCTCCGAAACAACGTGTCGTTCCCTCCCTCGGGGAACGGAGGTTACATACGTAACCAAACGTTTTCTCTTATGTTTACATTTGACATTTTAGAAAGTGTCATCTTTTTGCACTATTCATTACAAATGTGTACTGGTCGGCGCTGCACTGTCTCTTACTGTGTCTATTGTCCCATTCATTGTTAGTAATTTATTGTACACGTTTGCACATGCACTTTATGTTGAAATGTTATTTAGTCTGTGGAGTCTCATGTGGTTCTGGATTTGTCCTATGTTGTTTTATGTAGCACCATGGTCCTGGAGGAACATTGTCTCATTTCACTGTGTACTGTACTAACTGTATATGGTTGAACGACAATAAAAACCACTTGACTTGAGTTGGCACTTTGGTGTTCTGGCTGGTTGCTAGGATATTTCTGGACTACTGCCAATCGTTGCTATGGTGTTTTACTTCCTGCTGGTTGCTAGGTTATTCTAATCTGTTATAGCTTTTGTTTTGAGTTATTAGGCTATTTTCTGGGTGGATGCTATAGCCATTGCAAGGGGACAGATTGCTTGCTAACCTTTTCTGTGTAAAGTTATATACAATTTTACAACGTCATACAATGGCAACATATTGCTGTACACCCTAAAATCCTAAAACATCTGTTTTTGACATGGTATTTATCATTTAATATAAAAACATAATTTTAAGTAGACCTACAAATTGCATGTACTTTTTTAATCATTCATGCAGTAGATTTCTGAAACAATGCCTGCATACATCTGACTTTTAGAATTTTATTTTAGATTAAATTCTTCTTCTTCACCCAAGCATTGATTGTATAATGATAAGCAAACTTTATAACTAAAAATGTCAAATATTTAACCTACATTTCTTTCTTTCTTTTTTAGATTGATGTCAGTGTTGTCGAACTAATGACAGATGAACAGCTGAAGACATACTTTCCATCATATGGTGATCGAGTGGCCATTTTGGGATTTTGCAGACGGAAAGCAAATTAACCCAGTTACAGAAAAACTAAACTTTTTGAACGATTGAAATCCAAAATTTCAAAAAAACAGAAGTGTGATAATTCTGCCACAGGTCAACAAGACACAAAAAATGCTCATAAGAGTATGAGAAAGGTAGAATTGGGATGGATGAATTATGATACCAAAAATGAAATCTTTAAACAAGTGAGAACAAGAAGGGGGTGGTGGCACTCGAAAAGTTGATGTATCAAAAGAATCCAAAAAATCTGATTTGATTCAGCATGGAGTTGGGCTGTTTTTTTTGGAGATGGGACAAACACTCATGGAGACATCACTGAGTTTGAGGTTGACTTAAAGGATTACAAAGAAATGTCTGTGGATGAAGACACCACAGTTGGAAGACTGTATGCAGAAACCAAGTTGCCACTTTTAAGGTTCTACCTCACAACAAAGAAAAAGTGTTCTGGCTCACATATGCAAGAAGAAACAGAAGTTACTTTGACTACACAGGAACTCAACAGTTCTCCAACGACATTGAGAGATGAAATATCTGAAAATACAGGTAACACAGATGTGATATACATTGGGACCAATGTAGAACCAGAGGTGTCTTTCGTTTTTTCTGAAGAGCTACATTCCTCCAACCAAGATGATAGTATTTTGGAACAAAGCAACACTATCACAATCTATACTGGAGACATTTTAAATGTGGATGAACAAAGTTTGGATGATACATTGCCACTCTCGCCTGTAAGCACTGCACATAGTGAGAAAATGAAGAGGAACTTAGTTGTCCACCATGGTCATGTACTCCCAGAACTCACTGGTCATTTTTTGGATGAAAGTGTGTCAGGATATGAAGTACGAATTCAACTTATTGGACCAGATGGAAAACTTGAGAGGGGTCACGATGAAGGAGGAGTTGTAAGAGATTGTCTTTCTGAGTTTTGGAATGAATTTTATGAACAGTGCACTATGGGTAGCTCTTTCAAGGTGCCTTGCCTTCGTCATGATTTTGGACAAATGCACTGGGAAAGCATAGGCCGTATGCCTTTGGATGGCAAAAGGAAAAGTATCTTCCTGTGAAAATTGCTCCAGTAATCCTGGAACAGGTCGCTTTTGGATGTGTGAAAAGCAATCTAATTGAGAATTTCCTGAGATACGTTCCTGAATCAGAACAAGCAGTATTTGAAGCATGGCGAACCAACTTCAACACTGTTGAAAAAGAGGAATTACTTGAGGTTTTGGACATCCACAGCTGTCGGAAAACACCAACTGAGAACAATGTAGAGGAAATCTTACTATCCAAGAGCCTGCTTATGTCATTGAGCAGTGGGCAAACATACTTACCAGAGCTATCCTGTCTTGAATATCTTGAAGATATTTCATCTGTGTATGAAAACTTGGAGCCCACCATAAGAAAAGTTGTGAGGTCTCTTTCTTTTCCAGACAACATGAATGCTCCACAGAGGGAAATTCAAAGGTATTTAACTACTTATCTTCGGGAATCTCGCACACAGGGTCTGTCTCGCTTTCTTAGGTTCTGCACTGGTTCTGATCTTTTTGTGGGAAAAACTATCACCATTAACTTCTCACAGACTTCCAAAGAAGACCCGTTGCCCACATTTGTGGTTGTGTCTTGGAGTTGTCTCTTTTCTATGACAGTTATCCTGACTTCTGGTCGGAGATTAACAAAATCCTAGAGTGTAACGTGTGGGTGATGGACATTATATAATGATTGTAGTTGTAAACAAGAGATCTGCCTCTAAATGTCTGTGATTCCTGAGTCTGGCATTTTTTCTGGATGCACAGCATTACTAAAAGAAGTTAAAAGTAATGGTTTGAAAAAGAGATTTATGATCAATATTCAGTGTTCATGTTATAAAATGTACCTTTAAACTGCTGGGAATATTCAAGGTTTAATACAGGTTAAGCCCAATCAATAGCATTTGTGACAATGTTGATTACCAAATATAGTACCATATTACGGTAATATACCGAATTACAAACTTTACAGCTCAAGTTTCAACATAGAAATGAATTAAAATGCTTTTATAAAATTATATGCTTCACATTTCTGCCTTTAAACCCTCCTAAAATTGACCACATTCACTTCTATTGAAAGTGTGCTGTAAGCTTGATTTTTTTTCTTTTTTTTATGAAATGGAGGGACGAGTTGAAATTATTTTCTGTGGTAATCAACATTATACACCAAATGCTGTTGATTGAGCTTAACTTGAATTGAACCCGGAATATTCTTTAAATATATGATATATTAAGAATGTTCAAATATTGCAATGCTTTGTTTAAAACATTAGTGTTAGTAGTAACTCTGCCTAGTTAGTGTTTGAGGTTGCAACTGAGCTTGTTGTGTCTTAAAGTGTATGTGATGTCTGAAGGTATACTGCAATGCCAAGATTTGCTTATGTTGTGATGTTGTCCAACAGCAATATAGCCAAACCTGCTTTAATGTTAATCAATGCAGTTAAACATGTTAGTTGTTAAGCTATTTGTTGCTACAGCTGAGCATTTTCTTACTCAGCTTATGTGATATCTTAAGGATAAATTGCTATGTAAAGATATGCATTTTGTGCTGTTGTCCAACTGCAGTGAACCAAAAGTATTTCTAAAGTACTGTTTCAATATTTTTTAATGCAGGATACAAATAAGTAAGCATGTGCTGCTTTTAGTTTTATTTGTTTTCACGTACAGTAGTAGCCCTACATAATGTTTTCATTTCAATACAATAAAAGTTACAAAAATAAAACATTAAGGTTGGAATCATTAAAGTGATAACTGTGTGAATGTCTTTAAGATACATTGCAATCATATCAAGGTATTGTTTCTCAGTCGCATGTGCATCACTAAACTGAGTATAACATTTGGTTTCGTATAAGGTTCCATTGCAATGTAACAGCCTTCACAATTAAGTTCAGTCTGCATTATTTAGTTCAATATTTATCAGCTCCCTTAGTTTGATATAAATATCCAAAGTTGAATAGACATCTTTTGACATATCCAGACTGTCTTCTGTAATGAGGTGAACACAAGCGTCAAACACTTCTTTGTCACAGGGGTAGTCTTTGAACCAATGGCGGCTGCTGGTCTTTCAAAGAGGGGAAGCTCATTTTTGGCCTACATTATAAACTTATTTACCCTATTTTTTGCACTAAATCAATCTTAGGTGTTGATCGCCCTGCTGTTTAATTCTAATTTTTTTCCTCGTAAGGAAGACTTTCAAATGGCTTTGCCAAAATCAGGTCGACAATATTAGCACCGTCTGCAATCGTGCGCAGTTTCACCCGTACGACGCTAGCCTAGCTTACTGTATGAATGAACGAACGAACGAACGAACGAACGCTCTAAAACAAAATATATTAAACTTGGTAAAACTGAAACAAGGAATGTGGTGTATAATTCTGTGAAATGTATTATGCAAATTGACTAGCAATTTCGCCAAACAAATATAAAGAAATAGGTTGCAGCAGTTTGTCTTTCGACTACACTTGAGAAATCCGCGATGGGACTGAGCGCGAAATAGCTTCAGTGACTTCTTATAGTACAGATTCGCTGTCAATCAAAAGGAGATGCAGTCTTTCGACAGATCCACCAATCATCACGCGGAAGCCGGAGTCCGGGCCAGCCCACTCCTCATTCACCCCCAGAGACGCTGAGCGTCCGTGGGCGGGACATAGGCCTAATCGCAGCATTTATCCAATGACCGTCTATTTTCGGAGCACTGAAAAAAACTGTTCAGAGCAGCCCCGTTGAAGTCAATGGACGCTCGGCTTCAACAGGGAAATGCACTGACGCTACGGGAATGTATGAGAAATAAATCGAGTCAGCCGACCTGCTATATGTAATGTAGCTGATTCTGAACGAACTCGTCTTCGAGATGAACGTGTTCTAACGCATTTTTAGTCAATAAATTGTTTACACAATAGTACGTATTTGACCATTATTTTTTGACATTATAGGGGAAGCTGAGCTTCCCTTGCAGTCTTAAAGAAATCCCCACTGCTTTGAACACACATTCCTCCAGACACACTTCAACCTCTTCTAGGCCTACAGGGTGCAGTGAATCTCTTGCACCATATAACTGGGGTACTGCATGCATAATGGCTGGACGGCCATTTGGAGATCGAGAGTTATGGACTGGTCGTATTCTGTGATTGTTCCACGATGATGTCACTTGATCCAGTTCCTTCTAAAAAATAGAATAACAGAGGGTATGTGTACATGATGAGGGTGATACAGTAACTTATAATTCTTAACGCTACCACAGCACCTCTTACAAATATTTACTTTGGACTTTGGAGCATGCAATAAAACTTCAAAAATAAAGTACTTGTAATCATAGTACATTTTAAAATGAATATAATTAAATTATAGTTTCTTAGGCAGAGGCAATACATTAGTTCTTACTTTACTGAAGTATGCCTGAAATTAAAAAAGACCTTATTGAGCCAAACAATTCAATTTGTTTTGTAGGCTTCTATATGATTTTTGAAGAAGGAAAGGTGAAAACAGCCATGATCATTGGTGCTGATTTATGTTCTTACATCTGGGTACCCTAATCAATCAAGAGGATCAAGGATCCTGATTCAGTGAGGGCTAATACATAAAGTGTAGTCCAAAGTTTTTGCAATAAGCAAAAGAAAGATTCAGTCTAAAATGACAGAAATAAAAAGATTATTTAGATCTGAACACTAGATGATCCCT